>NC_063210.1:2122996-2205496 GCF_017589495.1 Alosa alosa
GCTATCTTGACATTCCTGTTGCTATTAAAACAAACTATATAGCATATATAGCAACCTAGTAGAGTGGCGTTTTAAATAACAATGATTCACATGATATGGTTCATGTTAGGCTTAGCTTAAGGACAATGAATCATTTAAGACTCACTAATTTGATTTTACAAACAAGGTGAGTGCAGGGTAGTCTGATAGCCAACCTGAACTTGAAGGCTAAATGACAAGAAAATCGCCTTTATGATTTCCTTATAATTTTCTTATACCAAATAGAAAATGCAAACAATGACATGCCCAGCTCTGGAACTCTCTGGAACTCTCTGGAACTCTCTCTCTGGAACTCTCTCTCTCTCTCTCTCTCTCTCTCTCTCAAGCAAACCAGACCTTTCGCGTTTGTGTTGGGGAGCAACATTCCATTTGTTTACTATGCGAGAGAAGGGGAGAACACTTTTCTATTTTCTCCATTCAAACTCGATTTCCACAAAGACGTCAGACTTGAAAGCTGTGAAATTTGTCCAGAAAGGAGTCATACATGTTTACTTCATGAAAGTTGAAACAGAATTAAAAAATATGTTCTAGTTTGTTAAGAATTTAACTGAACAGCGACATGTAGCCTAGGGCCTACTTTTGTTACAACTTGACGCAGCCGTTTTAACAATAGCATAAGCATTGTGCATGTAACAGTTCTAAAATCTCTTCATGAGAAAAATGTCTTGCTTTCCAACCGCAGTAAGAAAAAATCCATACTGTCCCAGCCCTAGTTGTGAGAGATCCAGGGCTAATAAAAAAACATCCAGGGCTACAGCCCCGAATGCCCACACCTAACAACGCCACAGGTGGGAGATGGGTGAGAATGTGTCTGTGTGTGTGGGTTGGGTTTGATATATTATTGCTTTTTCATTGATTTAAATGTATTTATTGAATGTACTGCTAGGACTGCTAACCAATTTTGCTGTACCTTGTGCAATGACAATAAAGGAATTCAGTTTCTGATTCTGATCCTTCTACAGCCTATTATCTAAAACTTTTGAAGGTCCATGGACAGATTCTGTGGAGGAATCAGATTTCTATTTTTTATTGAGGTGAACTAAAAGTAAAGGTAAAAGTTGTGGTAAGATACTATAAGGTTAAAAGTAACTCTCAGAGCACAGTCTGTGGATTCATCCTTGAGAAAACCAAAACCCAGTAACTCAATTTTTAATCAGCTCCACAGCCTATAGATTACCCTTCTCTCTCTAGATGCTTTAAGGTACTGCACTAGTAGGAACACGGTTTATGAAAATACAGACTTGGAGACACTGACAACTGCAGAGCAATAACACAAGTGGGCATACTGTTAGTTACTCATTCATGAAGTGAACAGAGTCTGGTGACTCCTGATTGGGAAATGTTTCCAACACTTGCATCACAACGGAACTTTGAAATCATTGGTCCAGCCTTACCAATCACATTTATCAGAGATTCCTAACATTACTTACTTTGCCTAAACTTTACAAACTGACAATAAACTGCAGTCAGGAAACAATGTATGCAGGTCTACATTTTCTGTAAATAAATTTCTGCATTATTCCAACAGCATTTTTTGACGTTTGCAGGTGTTGCTGTTTCTGTTTATCACAATAAGTTTAAGTTTCATCTTCCCCTCTCGTCGCTGATTGGCCTGACATTTTTCTTGTCTGAGGGAAACAGTTATGAACTATTGCAGTGGTCCCCAAACTACGGCCCACCACCTCATTTCGGGTGGCCCCCCAAAACATGTCCGTGGTATATAGCAACCGGCCCGCACGGGAGTACGACATCGTCAAACTATAACCTCCGCAATTTCCCCCATTCATTCTCTATGGTGAGTCTTAACAGTACACATGTAATACTCTTTTTGTCCACTGGTGGTTATTTTGCCGCTGTTTCACGTTTGCCATCAAAAACGGAATGAAATGTAGGCCTACCTGCAAACAATGTAAGAGGCCTATGCTGACTGTATCAGTGCTCAAAGTATTGTAAAAGTTTATCAATTAATTGTTAATAACTAACTAACTTCTATTCAAGTCATATTTCTGGGACTTTCTGGGATAATTATTTCTATTTTGTATTCACTCGTTCAAATGTTCATAGGCCTACAAAGAGGTCACAAGTTCAGGTGAGTGAAAGTTAGAATGGTGGTCATTTCAGACCACTTCAGCGCTTTATAAAATTCTCATAGTTTGAGAACTTTACATTTTCAGAGTTCAGAGTTCACACATTTTTAATAAAATATACTTTTGGGAATGCAATGGTATACAATGGTATTAAATTCCAATAGCCCAGTGGTCCCCAAACTTTTTCTTCCGAGGGCCAGCTTACTATGCCTGGCTCTAAGAGAGGGCCAGAATCTCGGAGTATATCAGTAACCATAAATAGCTTAGTGCTGTGAACATTTACATTACATTTAATCTATAGGCTATTGCAATTTAATACCATTGTTAGCTGTGTTTATATTGCCATCATGCCATATCAGTACTCCCGTGCGGGCCGGTTGCTATATACCACAGACATGTTTTCGGGGGCCACCCAAAATGAGGTGGCGGGCCGTAGTTTGGGGACCACTGCAATAGCCTATAGATTAAATGTAATGGAATATTCGACTAAGGTAGACTGCTGTTGTTCACAGCACTAAGCTATTTGTGGTTACTGATATACTCCGAGTCTCTGGCCCTCTCTTAGAGCCAGGCATAGTAAGCTGGCCCTCGGAAGAAAAAGTTTGGGGACCACTGAACTATGGTGTTCCAGACTAGATCTCCCTGAAAGAAGATCTAGGTGGGCGGGGCCAAAAAAGTAAAAATAATAATATTATAATATTATGATAATAAAATATACTACGCATATTCCACATCAAATAAACTATTGATAATTCATGAATATGATTAATACCATAAGTTCATATATCCGTATTTTCCGGACTATAAGTCGCACCGGAGTATAAGTCACACCAGTCAAAAAATGTGTCATTAAGAGGAAAAAAACATATATATAAATATATATATGTTGCACCTGAGTCGCAGGACCAGCCAAACTATGAAAAAAAGTGCGACTTATAGTCCGGAAAATACGGTAATGTCAGTGTTAATACTAGAATCCTAAAGTAGCCTACAGGTATTCAAACGATAAACGTGAGAGAGACCGGATTTTAGTAGGGGCAGGGCTCTGAGTAGGGGCAAAAAAGGCAAGTCATCTTGTCATATGAATGACAACCAGAGCCTAATTTTGAAGTTCACCTATCCGAGAAACTACAGTGGATCTTAGTTCACAATTTTAACAAACAAGTTTATTATCCAATTCTACAATTTATAGGGCACATCTATAACTATGTAAGGAATAATGGACGACACGGTGGTCTGTTCACAGATATTAATGCACGGTCGAGGTTGTAAAACGGCCCCGACGCGAAGCGAAAGTGTCTCGTTCGTGATCTAAAGCCATCATGTGGCATCTGGGAGCATTGAGATAAGCCTCAGATGTTTGCGCTTAGGATCTTGCTCATAGCATTCAATTAGTGAATAGATTTTGCCAAGTTGTTAAATTAGCTTTAGTTAAACACTGCCCATCATTTAAATTAAGACCCGAAATGTTTATAATGTAATGTGAGTATTGGCTTGTGATATTAACATAGGGTTAATCTTGGTTACCCACATGTTACTGAATTTATTATTCAAGACAAGGAAGACAAACTGCATGTATGTCACCACTTTAGCCCTGAGGCCTCAGTATAATTAGGATGGTGATTTACACAGCAGAAAAAAAAGATAATTATCTTTGCATATGGGAAAAGGCTATGGTAAGCGTTCTCATAGAACTGCTGCTGGTGCAAACAGGGTCAACAAATGAGAGGGGCTCTCAAAAATGAGGCCACGCTGACTATGGGCAATACTTTGTGGGGCTGCATGCTACAACCACTAATTACTGTTGTACAAGTGGTACAAGCCAGGCTCAACACCTGAAAGTCTGACGTAAGCTTACAGCACGGTAACAAACTAGAAGCATGTTAAACATAAATCAACAGTATTCTCTGCATTCTATGTCATATCAATGGGATTGGGTGTTACCAAGAATGTGAAATTGTGTCTGTGCTGTACATGTTGCTATGCAACCAAATTAGTGCCAGTGGATTAAACTGTCAAATGAATCAATGTCTTGTTGGTTTGATATTTCTATGACTCCTAATGGTCAGTGCAGAAATCTGTTTATCAGACACCAACCCTGAACATTACAGAGCAAGAGCTGATTGTGAAAATGAAGTAGGTGTGCTACTTTCCCTGGGCCTACAGCAGAATGTGCAGAAATGAGAGTTGGAACATTTCTAGAGCAAGGTAGGCTGTACATCGTATGATAAATGGCTAAGGGAGCCAGGTCATTTTTCATCAACAGTTGTCGCACTTGTTAGCAAACCACCTCTGTGGAGAGTATTCCCTGGCTGATTTTTGTCTTACTCTAAGTACTTGTTTTTGCAGTGTCTATTCACTGCAAGTAGTGTGGGACCTGTGAGAATATCTTTGAAAAAAGTGAAGTGGCAGCTATGACGGGAGTGACAAAAACACATGATAAATTGTCACTTATTTCTCTGGAAAGTTTTCACCAACCACATCAAAACACTCAAAGCTGTCAAACCTATAATAAAACAACGCAAAGGTAAAAAAACCAACTCAAAGCTACATGAAGTTCTACTGAATTGAAAAAAACTTAATTAGATTATTTTGAAAACCTAGGTAAGACTTCCTTTGAACCTTGCACAAAAAAATATCATCAACATGTTCTAGCGGATATGATATCATATATCATAAATCATCATGACGTCATGTTCCTTGGCCGTGTCAGTGTCATGTCACTGCCATTAGTAATTGTCATGGCATTTCCATGTCAATAATAGGCTGTCTCACATGCGGTCATACCATCACATATTCTGAGAGCTATCTTACCGATAACGGTACCATGATGCCTATACTGTTATATAGGGCACTGACTGCCATGACAACTCGTGGTGAAATGGCATGTGTTTTGTGCCACTGTCATCCTAAACCTCTTGATGAGCCTATGTGCATTTATGTTCAACTGGACTGTTCATTACTATGATAATAAAACCAATTTTACCCTGAACCGCCAGCCATGCCAACATTTACACATATACCTTAATACACATTAGAAAAAGCACCAGACACTATGCAAAATAAACTAACAAAATCACTCAACAGTAACATTCAAAGATGTTGTGAAACCTACTGTACTATTTCATTAAGAGTCCCTCTTAAGGACTTCAGCATATTCAGGCAAGTGAAGGTTTATTTCTGAGGCTGCATACTAACATTAAAGAGACTTCTAAGAAAGATAATGCTGCAGGCTTACATCTGCTCCACCTCCATCTCCTGGCCACGGTAACACGAGTGCAAAATCCTTCGGTCCCCCTCATCCCAGAGGTGCTTCTGCAGAAAGCGAGCTGCCTCTTCAGCTCTCTTCAGCAGGGCCTTATCTCCCAGTACTGCTCCCGCACACGCAAAGCCAGACAACATCAAACCTGTAGTGAAGAGGAGAAATTAGTATTACCATTCTTATTATTATTCTTATTATTATTATTATTATTATTATTAGTAGTAGTAGTAGTAGTAGTAGTAGTAGTAGTAGTAGTAGTAGTAGTAGTAGTAGTAGTAGTAGTAGTAGTAGTAGTAGTAGTAGTAGTAGTAGTAGTAGTAGTAGTAGTAGTAGTAGTAGTAGTAGTAGTAGCAGTAGTAGTAGTAGTAGTAGTCATTGTCACATACAATTACAAGCCTCAGATGTGTCCTTAAATATGTTCACAAAGAACACCTCTCAAAGAAATTAGTATATTACCTTACACATTACAAATAATTAGCACATACATAAAAGTATATTATCAGGGACATACATTTAAAAATGCTTTTAAAATATGACTTTCTCATTTTTCACCATTGTTTTAGGAGCATAGTCCCTAACAAGACTTGAATCATGGGTCTTGGGTTGCCATGAGTCATGCCATGGGATGCTTGAACATTGGTTATATTATTTACTTTTGGCCTTGTAGCTGACTAATAACAACTTTACTTTGTATATGTCTATCACACTAAAGCTATTTACAAGCAATGCTGTGCCTCAATCACAGACTTCCACAGGAAAGACATAACATGATAGGCACCCTTTAATTAAAGGCTTTTCCACCAGTATAACCAATGTCAGTGTCTTGCATGTCTTGCACTTGGCACTCCAGATAAATGATGCACGGCAACAGTGTCATTTATTATTGTAGAACTTTAAAACCGCTGACTCATTACTTAGTCAAACTTCTCGATATCTCCCTACACCACAAGCAGCCAGAAAGGGAAGGGAAGTAACTTTACAGGTAGAGATATCAAATGGGAATTTGGAAAGGATAATGGAGGAGGTATGCGCAAAAAGACTGATTAAACAATGCCTCTGTCATTTAATTCAAGCTTTTAATTCATTAGTCACCATTGTCCCCCAATGCATTATTCATCCAATTTTTCAAATGGCTCCTGAAAAAAAGATACTCCTGAAGGCTTTGAAAAAGGCTGAGAGGAACCTGAAATTAATGTTTTCCTCCAAGATAACTATTTCATAGGTGAATAAAACACCAAGTAATAGAAATAACTATTCTTAATCTCTGTTCGCAGGAATGATTTTGTTACAGTAATTTCCTGCCTGTGTATTAGCCACATTGTGTATAAACCGCAGGACAGTGTTTCTTTTTTTTTTAAGTATATATTTTTTGGCCTTTTTATGCCTTTAACGACAGGACAGTGAAGAATGACACGAAGCGAGTGGGAGAGAGAGAGAGAGTAGGGGTGGGATCCGGAAAGGACCACGGGGCGGGAATCGAACCCGGGTCGCCGGCGTACGGTGCAGGTGCCCCAGCCAGTCGCGCCATAGCCGGAGACTGCAGGACAGTGTTTTATGCAAGTTAAAAAACAAACAAACATTAATACCATATTAACTACCCCCGTGTATTAAACTCATAGATGAAAAAAATTTGCAAAATCAATGTATAAACCGCGGCTAATAGTTGGGAAATTATGGTACATGTATTACACAATGTCCTAATAGGATCTGAGCGAGCGACCGTCTATGTATGTCTGTCTACACTGAATCCATTAAATATGCCCTTCTATTGCACCATATTTCATTCATCCAAAATAGCAGAGCAACGAGAGCAACAGAAAGAAAATAGAAACGGGTCGTCCGACAAAAGTTCTCTCAAAACGTTGTGTTGCATCGCGCTGCTCGCATCGCTTGCAGTTTGGACACAACAATGTAATTAAACAAATTTTATCACTAATGTTTGCTCTCATCGCATCCTGTCTGGACATGTTGTTAGGCTGTGAATGATATGTCTTCTTTCCCCAGTGTTGTCAAAGGACTTTTTGTAAATAAATAAAATGGTATTACTTTTTTACTTGAAATCTGTAACTGATAAACAATAATAAAATGGTATTACTTTTTTACTTGAAATCTGTAACTGATAAACAATAATAAAATGGTATTACTTTTTTACTTGAAATCTGTAACTGATAAACAATAATAAAATGGTATTACTTTTTTACTTGAAATCTGTGACTAATTAACATTGACTTGGCTTGGCTTGGCAAAACCCAGACCTGTCATTTGCCATCATTGTCCATGTCAATTTCTGTGTCATGTTACTATCAATGGTAATTGTCACTCTAAGCGCTTAGAATTTTAGATGCAATAACAGCTTACTGTCACAGGCTGCTGTTTGGTCATAGCATTACACTGATAATTAGTTTTAACGGATGATCAATACATTTTGGAGGCAAAGCCGATCTGAAGCCCTAACCATTACATCTACACCTACACCATTACAGAATCTTCACATTTGTTATCCTGACATGGTACAGTCCTGTGAGAATTCCCAAAAAGCGCATCAGCTCTAAATGGGCAGTCATTTCAAATTAGCCCTCTGGCATCCGTCCATGCCCTGAGGGTTGAGATCATATGGAGCCATAAGCTCGTACCATTCCATGAGGCCAGCATTTTAGAGTCCAGGTGGGGTGGGGGTCGTGCTCTTCTCACTTCAGCCAGCTTGGTCCTGCTGCTGGCCAGAATCTCATTAACCCTCTCCACATCCAGGCCAAACTGGGTTGCTGTGAGCTCCTCAGAGTAGCGGACAATGAGCACATTCTGGCCCAGGAGCTCCCCGTGTGGATCCTACCCTCAGAGTCAACACAAAGTCTGCTATTAAACATCTCTTCATAATGCATACATCCACATCTGAGAGTCAACACAAAGTCTGCTATTAAACATCTCTTCATAATGCATACATCCACATCTGAGAGTCAATAGAAAGTCTGCTATTAAACATCTCTTCATAATGCATACATCCACATCTGAGAGTCAATACAAAGTCTGCTATATCTGAGAGTCAACACAAAGTCTGCTATTAAACATCTCTTCATAATGCATACATCCACATCTGAGAGTCAATACAAAGTCTGCTATTAGACATCTCTTCATAATGCATACATCCACATCTGAGAGTCAACACAAAGTTTGCTATTAAACATCTCTTCATAATGCATACAGTGCATCCACATCTGAGAGTCAACACAAAGTCTGCTATTAAACATCTCTTCATAATGCATACATCCACATCTGAGAGTCAATACAAAGTCTGCTATTAAACATCTCTTCATAATGCATACATCCACATCTGAGAGTCAATACAAAGTCTGCTATTAAACATCTCTTCATAATGCATGCATCCACATCTGGAAATTAGGCATTCAAGATACTCAGCAACTTTGTGGTTGTGTTGTGCCTGAATATTGTCTAATGTCTACCCATTAATGTCTTGGAGAATACACACACACACACACACACACACACACACACACACACACACACACACACACACACACACACACACACACACACACACACACACACACCTGCTCAGGCTCCACGTT
This sequence comes from Alosa alosa, assembly GCF_017589495.1. Classification (NCBI taxonomy): domain Eukaryota; kingdom Metazoa; phylum Chordata; class Actinopteri; order Clupeiformes; family Clupeidae; genus Alosa; species Alosa alosa. The sequence continues at coordinate 2,131,969 of NC_063210.1, forward strand.
GCCTTGCTCTTTGACGCCATAGTGGTGCATGAAGATATCTGCCTTGGTGGCACCACCAGTGGCACCTTCTACGATCTCAGACAGCAGCTGTCTAATCTCTGCAGCAGTCCACACGCAGAAAGCCCCCTCTTTCTTCTCACTGGATTCAGGCGTGGGCAGAGAATCCGCATCCTCTGCACTGTAGAAGCCCCCAGACTGCAGAGATTAGCATAAAGAGGAATATAGGATCTGTCACTGGGATATCCCCTAAAACACTATTTGGGGGCTTACATTATTAATCCAGAATGAACAAATGTAATTTAAAATTATCAATAAAACAGATGACTCATGACATTTCATGTCAACAACAGTCTAAAAACAGAAGATATAAAATGTATGGCACTTGATATCACAAGCTCCCATGCTGGCATACTAGCTAGGCAAAGGCAGACTGTAGACTGCAGTGCTGAAAAGACAGCTGTTTAAGATGCTTTATGGATGCTTTTGACTAAACTAGTGAGCTAATAACTACAGCACACTTGCCATACACATATCAACCATAAAACAGCTGACTGATGAAAACTGATGCATTTTGGAAAAATATTTGCGGAATGTAGTGGAAAAGATGTTTGACTTTTTCAAGGGGATTTCATCCCTAGACCAGTATAGTGTGCCATATGTCATGAAATATAACTGCCAAGGGATTTTCTTGTTATTTGTATCAATATGTCGGTTCAATTATGGAGTTGACATTTTCTGTCATGTTATGGTCATGGTAAGAACATGCTTTTCATCTTGTACGCCACACTATATAGAATGTGGTTGTGAGCAGCCACAGGGAGCAAGTGGAGGGCAACAGGCAGTGGACTGACAAGTCCTAGAGCAGACACGTGGCCGTGTTCTGGACCATGTGTGTTCACATGCAGGCAGACCTATTAGGCCCACTCTGCCCATTATGAAATCAAATATAGTCTTTTTGACATCAATTTTATTGATTTTGTCGCCCGGATTATACGTGTGATAGGTCATGCAGAATCAAGAGTACACACATACACAGTATGCAATAGAAATAACTATTCTTAATCTCTGTTCGCAGGAATGATTTTGTTACAGTAATTTCCTGCCTGTGTATTAGCCGCATTGTGTATAAACCGCAGGACAGTGTTTTTTTTTTTTTTTTTGGCCTTTTTATGCCTTTAATGACAGGACAGTGAAGAATGACAGGAAGTGAGTGGGAGAGAGAGAGTAGGGGTGGGATCCGGAAAGGACCACAGGGCGGGAATCGAACCCGGGTCGCCGGCGTACGGTGCAGGTGCCCCAGCCAGTCGCACCACAGCCGGGGCCTGCAGGACAGTGTTTTATGCAAGTTAAAAAACAAACAAACATATTAATACCATATTAACTACCCCCGTGTATTAAACTCATAGATGAAAAAAATTTGCAAAATCAATGTATAAACCGCGGCTAATAGTTGGGAAATTACGGTGCATGATATGCTCTGTATTACACAATGTCCTAATAGGATCTGAGCGAGCGACCGTCTATGTATGTCTGTCTACACTGAATCCATTAAATATGCCCTTCTATTGCACCATATTTCATTCATCCAAAATAGCAGAGCAACGAGAGCAACAGAAAGAAAATAGAAACGGGTCGTCCGACAAAAGTTCTCTCAAAACGTTGTGTTGCATCGCGCTGCTCGCATCGCTTGCAGTTTGGACACTCCAATTAAAAACAATGTAATTAAACAAATTGTATCACTAATGTTTGCTCTCATCGCATCCTGTCTGGACATGCTGTTAGGCTGTGAATGATATGTCTTCTTCTTTCCCCAGTGTTGTCAAAGGACTTTTTGTAAATAAATAAAATGGTATTACTTTTTTACTTGAAATCTGTAACTGATAAACAATAATAAAATGGTATTACCTTTTTACTTGAAATCTTTTTGACATCAATTTTATTGATTTTGTCGCCCGGATTATACGTGTGATAGGTCATGTGGAATCAAGAGTACATACATACACCGTATGCATTTGACCTGAATATACATGCAGGCAGGGACAGTTCGGCTGCACTATAGTATACTGTAGTGCAGGGTTTGACAGTTTGTCCTAGACCACAGAATGACTGTGATAATGTAGTGGTGCGGTGTGTTCACAATCAGGTATATGAATACTAGCAAAGACCCAAAGCGATAAAAGCTCAAACTCAAAGATTAGAAAGAGTAATGTCTGCATACAACACATCAGCCTTGTTCTACCAGTACACATTCCTTGTGTTCACTGTGGTCAGGAACCATTCCAGTGAATTCAAATTGGACTTGGACACAGTAAATGAATGTTGATCCAAACTGAAAATGATGTAATCAGCTAATCATATACAATGATATACAAGAAGTGTTATTTTTATGTTAATATGTTTCTCACTGAGGTTTTAAAGCAGTTTGGCGAAATGTCTGCTTTTTCCACTGGAAGATGATCATAACTGAACAAAACTACAGAGACAGTGAGTAAAATATCTTAAATGGCATATGGCAACCTTATTCAAAAAGCTTTGTAAAATACTGATCTAAATGCGCCATCTTTGATGGTTTCCATGTTGTAGTTGCCAAGATGACACCAGAAGATTAATAACAGAAACTAAGAAATTTAAAAAGGAGCAATATTCATCATCACAGGCATATCTTTGGGGGTGGCAGTGAGCAAGCTACTCTAATTTTAGGAATATTCATATACATATTATCTGCAATATTAAGCCATCAGCTCCCCACTGCCTCTCTTAAATTACAAGTGCAAAATCATGGGCCAAATATGTGGAGCTCCTGGAACCCTCTTATTTTTTATCATTACAATATCTAACATATCACTGTTTATATTACAGTACATTAATACTGTACCTACTTTGTGCTAAATTGCTTATGTTACAGTATTAATCCACTTTGTAAATAGAGAATATACTCTATAAAAGAATATCTTTACTTCAGTACAAAAAATGTTCAGAACTAAATAAAAAACAGAGACAATCTCCTATCGTCCTTCCATATTATGTTGTAAAAAGCAAAAGAACACTTGCCTCTAATCATAATCCTTCCCCACTGGATTACCTGGTATGACAATTATACTATATAAAAAATAAGACATTAATTATTCCATTATTTTTTGAACAAAAATGACCACTGGTGAATGTGCCTTATATTACCATGTTTTCTTAACGTAGAATTACTCTATAAATCATGGAAAACATAATCATAACCAATATAGTTAGTCTAAATTGTGACCTCTACATGTAAGGGTAGGCCAATTCATCACCACACTATGGTTTGGCCATTGTGTTCCTTCTACAGTACAGAAATGAGTTGACCTCAAAACGAGGGGCTTTGGCTATGTGGGAGATGTTCAGCAATCTGTCGCCAGTGGTACGGTGCCGCGTCAGCAGGGGCTAACAGACGCCGGCACTAATGAGGGGGAAGATGGCTCACCTTGTCACTCAGATCCCGAGAGACATAGAGCAGCACGTCACGAGCCACATCTGCAAAAAACTGTTCCTTGGACACCTGTGGCCAACCCAACCAAAGAGACATATGTCTTAATGTAGCCTTTCAAGTCAAATGTAAGCTAATATGATATGCCCTTAGAAAACCCTACTTCTTACCAAAGAATACAATACATTATTTTTTAAAAAGTGTATAGCGGAGAATGAATGCTTGGAAAACAAACAAACTGGGGCATTCCCTTCCCACCCAATAAAATGAACCTTCAAGCTTTATGCTGAATAAGTGTGTTAGTCTAGGTTGTGATCTATGACTATCCAGAATGAAGACACATACAGATGCACATAAACAAACACACCTGGTAAGCTGTGATGTAGGCCACCGCCAGCTGGGCCTGATCGTACAACATCTTCTCAAAGTGGGGCACATGCCAAGAGGAATCTGTGGAGTAACGGTGAAAACCCTGAGAAAACAGAGAAGGAAGGGGAGGGAGAGAGAAAGCACAAGAGATGGAGGGAGAGTCTTATTGAAAGTACAAAATGAAAGTAAAATAGGAGAAAACATCAGTCAAAGTTTAATAAATCTAGAACTTTTATAGATGGTGTATTACACTATAGTAGCCTACTGTAATACTATAATATAATACCCTTGCATTGGGGGTGACAAGGACAAGATTTCACATTCTGTTATTGTGAAATGATTAAATATGTTAAATTGATAAGATCTCATCACAGTTCAAACAATTCAAGTGTAATTGTCTTCAAGCTATTTAATGCATAAGACTTATGGGCCTGATAAACACACATCAAAGCCATTCAAAATCAACCCAGTCTCACTCCCTACTCGTCAAAGGTCTGACGCATGGTCAAGGGTTCTTGGCGTCAAATTCCAACGAGAAAGGTGTACCTTCTGCTAGGCTTGGGAATCGGTTCCAGTTTCCGGTTTGGAGCCGGTTCCAAACGTTCCGATCCATCGGAATCGTACACATCCACACGTTAACTAACGATTCCGAACATCCATAACCACGTCGCAGCACGATGTCACAGTATGCGGAATTTAAAAATGTTGAAGCATTCAACTTCTGCAGTGTTTCCCCTACAATGTAGTCAGCAGCTTCAAAACAATTGCCTAATTAAAAAAAAAAAAAAAAAAAAAACGCATAGTGAACCGGGGAACAGCTGCAGTTCCTTCAGGTTTGATGTCAACAAATAATAGTAGGCTAACGTTGAAGGCGCAGTCAGGGATTCCACAGGAGATCACGTTTGTTTGTGTTTATGTTTAATTTTATCAGCAGACATCAGCAAAAAAACGTAGCCTACATTATGTTAACCAATGAACCAAATTAAACACGACATCGAGGTAGCTCGCCCATACCTTCAGTAGCCTAGCCTATTCCAGATAAATTCCATGCATTGTTTTGTTTTTGTTTGTTATACAGTCAATGCTTTCAAGCCCTGTGTTGCTAACATACCTAGGCTGTGCAACTAAGGTCTAGCCTATTGGTGGGTTTAACTGAATTTCGGTTATAGGATATGCAACCATTTACATCTGGAGATAGTTTGTAATTTCCTGTAGGGCTCACCGAAATCATAGAAATGATACAAGACACTTATCTCCTATAATCCAAGATAGATTTGCTTCGAGTTGTTAGGCTTTTGAGCATTTATTTTACCAAACGACATGGAAAACACATGGATAATATATTTCATCCACATATCCTTATGCACCATGCACAACAACGCTACTAAGTTAGCTTAAAACCGTGAGAATCAAGCAAGCCTCACAACCTTAAAGTGACAGGCACTCAATTCGACCTGCACAGCACCAATACAGTGTAATGACATGAAAGAGAAGTCTATATAGTTTATACAGTGCTGTGCAAAAGTTAAGACACCATGATAAAATTGGCTAAAAGGAGGAATATAAATCAAAATGAGGAAAAAACAAGCCTTTAAGGACATCGTTTTTTTGTGAATGTATCATGTATCGTAAATAAATAAATGTTATTATATAAATACCGTATTTTCCGGACTATAAGTCGCTCCTGAGTATAAGTCGCATTAGTCAAAAAATGCGTCATGAACAGGAAAAAAACATATATAAGTCGCACCGGACTATAAGTCGCATTTATTTAGAAATGTATTTCACAAAATCCAAAACCAAAAACAGAGACTATGTAACTGGATTATTGAGGCCAAAAAGATTAATGTTAATGAAGACGAAAGAGTGAAGGCAGCCAAGAGGAGGGCAGGAAGGTAATTGCAAAGCAAAAGATTCACTGAAAGAAAATAACATGTGGTACACCAAAATGTATCTAAAATGTGGAGAATACAATGTAATCAAGCATTTTGGGCGATGTGGAGTCACAAGCTGGCAGCAGATTAAATGCTCACAAGAGAGAAAAAGATGGAGTTTTAGACGTGACTGAAGCAAGCCAGGCTATAGGCCTATAGGCCCAACGGTAAAGCAATTTACAAAAGATTCACTGAACAAAAATGCTGATATGATACATGAAAATTTTGCTAAAAATGTGGAGAATGCAATGCAATCAAGCATTTTGGGCGATGTGGAGTCACAAGCTGGCAGCAGATGAAATGCTCACGATAGAGAAAAAGACGGTTTTAAAAGGACGTGACCGAAGCTGAGGCAAGCCAGGCAATAGGCCTATAGGCCCGATGGTAATTGTAAAGCAATTTACAAAAGATTCACTGAACAAAAATGCTTATATGGTACATGAAAATTTAGCAAAAAATGTGGAGAATGCAATGCAATCAAGTATTTTGGACGATGTGGAGAGACAAGCCGGCAGCAGATTAAATGCTTGAGAGAGAAAAATATGTGGTTTTAAAAGGACGTGCAGACCGAAGTGCAGCAAGCAGGTGATAGCCTATTTAGAAATTTATTTCACAAAATCCAAGACTAAGAACAGACAGACTATGTAACTGGACAAATTGAGGCAAAAAATATTGAGAATTCTACAGGGAATGTTGAAGACGAAGGAGTGAATAGTGCAAAAGCAATTTACAAAAGATTCACTGAACAAAAATGCTGATGTGGTACATGAATTTTTAGCTTTTAGTGGAGAATGCAATGCAATCAAGCATTTTGAACGATATAGGCTATTGGCACAAGCTGGCAGCAGAACAAATGCTCGCCGAGAGAGCGAGAGAAAAAAAGATGCGCATTTAAAACCAGGGCCTAAATTTCCATTCTAAAGAAGGACAGTCGTATTGCTTCTTTAATGAGGGCAACAGTTTCAGCTGTGCAAACATAATTACAAAAGGCTTATCTAATGAACAGTTAGTTAGCCTTTTAAAATTCTAAACTTGAGCCCCATTTACACACAAGATAAAGGCTAAAGTTGAATCAGCAAACACTGCACCTGCAATGTAGTGCGATACACACTTTTCTTCTGTGTGAAAACAAGCCAATTGGTAAGCGGGTTTGAGAAGGGCAGATTTACCCGCTATACTAATAATATGAGACATTTTTTTGAGACATTCAGCCTTGCTTCAGGCAATGTTCGGGCATGTTTCTTGGTTGCAAATTAATGTTAGTTGCTAAAACTGTGCTTTTGTTAGCTTGCATTGTTCACAATATCTAGCAGATGCTACTTAGTTTAAAACACTCTTGAATACATCTTTAAAATTAGAGCTTACAGTAGAGCCACAGTGCTTCAATCACAGCATAAGCAATCTTAGATGTCTTGAAAGGCACTTTATACTGTATATAAAATGCATTATTATTATTATTAATATAAGGGAAAGGGTTAAAAGGATGCTTGTGCAGCTCTGCTGCTTGGTCAGTTCATAAACACACTAGTAACTGCCACTGGTTAAGAAATACAGTAGCTAGCAAAGATTGGAGATACATAGCAAAGATTAAATCTCGCAGTCATACAACTTCAATGGAGAGAAGTGAAGCCTATTTGAACCAGTTTCCTGGGCATCGTTTATATCACAAGCTCAGTTTGGTGACATAGACGTGACATTGAACAACAGACTGTCACACAGTCACTCATCTAGTAGCCACACCCAGAATATTAAGAACGTGCTTTGAGTTAAAGTGCAGCTTTTGGAAGGTGATTTGTTCCAACATAGTGCCAATCCAACAAAATATCACTTAATAGTTTTTTTTTTTTCCGAATACTTTCTAATTCTCTATAGCTTTAAATGAAAAAGCCTGTAATAAATACAATTTAGAAAACCATTTATTACGGGGTCATAGAGTGAGATACAAGGTAAGGTATCAGTCGTACGATGTTGTATTTCTTTGGAAATAAACTGTGGTCACATAAAGGCTTAAAACGCTTTAGATGTAAAGTTATTTGATGTCAAAGTGACGTCCAAATGAATGGGGGTCAATGTAATGGAATGCTAACTCTAAGTGGTCATTTATCAACCTCAGACCCTACCATTAGTGGTACCCTTTCTGAACGGTCTACCCTTTGCAATAATAGCTAGAATAGTTTGTAGCAAAGATAATACACCTGACCTTGCATGTTTACTCTTGAAAGATTGCAGAGACGTGAACCCGTTAAATGCCTTCGTGTGAGAACAGAGGAGACCTGTTACTTTATCATTACGGGGGAGCGTGTGAGAACGCAAAAAAACGATGATTTTTTTCTTTCTTTTCTTTTCTGAGTGAGGCTTTGTATTAGCAGACAGAGTGCGCCTTTGGATGGATGGTAGCTAATAAAAGGCCTCTGTCACTTACACCTACTGTACAGATATTGCATTAAGAATCAACCATTCCTGTTACAATGGTCACTTGCAACATTCATGTCTACACCATACTACTGATTGATCAGGTGCTATTTTAATGTGGCTTTAATGTGGCTTTTTCTTCAAAACAAGGAGATTTCAAAGTGACCCCAAACATTTGAACAGTAGCATAAGGAAAAAAAATTGTGTTGTGTTCATTATGAAACAGTATCTAGAAGATTAAGACTGCACATAGTTTTCATTTTATCCACTAGTACCACAGATCATATTATGGTGACAAACGTGTAAGATATAAAGGATGCCTTTTAAAAAGGTGGAGAGAGGAGAGCAGAGGAGTGGGGCATATTCTTGAAACAAATAAAGATGATCCAGTCCAATAAGATCCAATAAGACTCACGCATTATGTCATTGCCTAAATCATCGCAATACCATACTTGTGCTGGTTCTCTCTTCAATCACTTGGTGGGTGCTTTTTAGATTTTGCAAGTGCTACTCTTGCCCCATCTGCTGGCAAGTTAGTTTTGGTTTCCTAAATTGACAAAAATGACAAATAATCAAGCTGTGGGTAAACTCATTAAGTATGAAAAGGCAAAATGGTCACACCCTTCTCATTTTAAAATGGACTTTTATGCTTTGACTGTATGTATGAGTGTCTGATGGTATGTCTGCCCTGAGTTTAAATTTGCTGTCTTTTTTGTAGTTGTTGTAATCCTTCACCTTACATTTCAGATTAGTGAACTGTACATGTTGTGATCCATGTGATGTTTTGATTACCTGTGCCACGTGGTCATGGACGCCCCCGAGTGCCATCATACGAAGAGTGTGCAAGGCCATCTCCAAGGCCTCTGCGCCCTCAGAGGTAGTGCGGTTCTCCGCCCAGAATGACATCAGGAACATCAGATTCACTGTGAAGTAGGAAAATTCATGTGCCATCAGTGCCTGCAGTCAAACGTCTGCTCAGTTTCCTTCAAATTGTCACTATCTGGGACTGAACAAACAAAACATGCTGATATAATGTAGCCATTTTTAATAACTTGGTTACCTGGTGAAGGGAACTTAGGTGCTTCTCTAAATCCTCCATAGTCTTCATCATAGGAATGAGCCAACTGTTGGAAACATCTGTTGGCAACATCAGGGCCTGAGGGAGGTGTTTGACCTTCATTAGCTGCAATGGTGGTTCCCTTCCTGAGGGCCTCTAGTGCTCTCTCCCCACTGGACTCTAGCGCCTCTCTGTTCCCCTGCCACTACAGCACATACCACAGAAAGACAGTATGAGGAAAATAAAAACTATGGCTACTCGCTAGTGTTACAAGCTACTGCAAGTTTATCTATACACTGCCTACTCAAACATAGTATGACAAAAACATGTATCCATTTTAAACCTTGCATTAACACATTTTCCACAATTAGGCCATGGTGGGACAGCTTTTGCGTATTAAAAACAGATGGGAATATGTCAATATCTCATCACCGGGTAGTGACAAACCACATTGTCAAACCACATTAGGAGGAGGATATTTTGACTACAGTCAACAAAAATATGTTATGTCATTCTGCAAACAACTAGATAAGCCGAAGGGTGTCTACTGGCTGCCAAATTTGATGTTCATATGGTTTTAGTGGGGGCATATTTTAATCAAAATACCGGCAAAAACATACAAAGGTATCGTCCAGATACAGTATGGCAACATTTGATAATAACAGGATATATCTGGCTCATTAATATTTTGTTGTTCTACAATGCTCTCCATAATCTGTATAATTACAACCTGTTCCAAAATTCGCGAGAGAATGGTTTTCAGTCCAGGTCTCCGCCCACTGTCCCTAGGAGGAAAGTATGTCCCTCCAATGAAGGGTCGGAGATCAGGCGTAAGCCACACACTCATTGGCCATCCTCCACCTCCGCTTGTTGCCTAGTGGGAAAGCCAAAAACTCCCATCACCATGAATCACTGTCTCAGCTTTTACATGTCAGTGGTACCAAGATGAGCCTGCACAGAGATTGTATTACTCTAAACTTTTTATGAACAATATATCACCAATATATCTTATTTTAACTAGATCTAAAGCATTCATAACGCATTCATAATGGTATAAATATAAACTAAACTGTTCACCAAATAAATAAACTGTAAGCATGTACAATATTAAAGACTGTCTAGGACTGCACAATTTGGGAAAAATATCTAATTCCGAGATTTCTGACAGATATTGTGATTGCGATTAGCACTATGATTTTTGAAAGTCAATCAATTGATTCAGTTCAATATTCCAAATGTCTCTTTAATTTGTGCCACCCCTGATTGGTGAGCATGCCTGGTGCAGAAGAAGCACAGCACCCCCGACCGACTGTGAAGCTCAGCAATCAATTTCTGTGCCCTTCACGCACTACGCAAACGCTCGATGGTGTTTTATGCCCCCAACGTCGTCTTCCAGGCAGCGCTGCCACCGCTGACTTAAAGGCACCTAATCCTAACCCCAACCCTAAACTTAACCCATGGCTAACCCTAGTGCCTTCCAGGCAGCGCTGCCTTGAAGACAACGTTGGGGGCATAAAACACCATCGAGCCTACACACACCCACCAACCAGAAGTGCCTTTGTTTGGATGAAATTAATATAAAAGAAATGTGACAAAATTAACTGTACATGACTAGCGATTGGGACTTTTGCGATTGGGTAATGGCATTGGTTCATACTGCGATTACGATTACTATTGCAATAATTGTGCAGCCTGTGATTAGTCTCGCTACCAGACCAAGCTCAATCTTTTAAGATTTAACATAGGTCTGGGGAGTCGATCAATTTGTTTGCTAATTTAAAAAAGACATTGAGCATCGTCAAAAGGTTAAAGGGAATTGGATTGACAGTCGTGAGAGAGACTTTGCCGTCGGTTCTCTATTGTCATCGTGTTAAATCTGCCAAAAGCGTGCCAGGTAGATAAGCCAGTTTGTGATTGGTCCCGGCAAAATGTTAACGGAAGCAGCAGAGAAAGATGCACAGGTTTCCAACCTGAGCTGCAGGGCGCAAAAAACATCGCTGGCAGATCAGGCTGGGTTTACCCAGTCTAGTTTGTGATCAAAGCTCAAGACAACATTAGAAAAGAAAACTCCAGTTGTCCAAAAACAATTTCAACACCACTCTCATCTTTTATTATATTCAAATTATTGGCAATTAAAGTCTCCTGTCTTTTTTGTGGCTGAGTATCAACTTGACTGTCTCCTTTCCTTAACAAACAGTTTGCACCAGAATAATGTATGTATTCATTCATAATTGTATTGTTTTTGTTTTTTGTTTTTTTAATAGATGTAACGCTAATGCATTTGAAAGTAGTATTAAATGTATTTATGAACATTTTCTATTACCCTAGAAATCCAGAGTTCTCGCGACAGCAGAATGGAATTGTCTCTGCGAGACATTCTGGCAAAGAGCAATGATGCACGTTACTTTTACCCCAACATTCCGGGGAACCAGCTAAACTGATGAAGACAGCGCTGCAACGTTGGAGGACAGTACACATTGGTCGTAGTGTTATCCGATTGCGTTGAAGTCCGAAATCATTCAGAGTAAACATGGTCTAGTGTTATCCAATTGTGTGCAGTGAGATTTTTAAATGCATGCTTGTTGCCGCCCCTCGAGTTAGGCCATTACATTGTTCTTGGCCAGACCCTTAATCTTTCTAGATTATCAGGTTCTGGATTTTCCAGGCAAATTTTTTATCGCGAAGAATCAAGCAAACAAAACATCCAAATCTTCACCTGCACGAATGTCATGTAAACCTTGTCGACATCTGGTCTCTCTTCTCTATCCACCTTAATGCACACAAAATGTTCACTGAGGATTTTCCCTATCTCCTCATCCTCAAAAGACTCCCTCTCCATCACATGGCACCAGTGGCATGTGGAGTAACCAACTAAAACGGAAAAAAATTCATGTAAATAGTATGCAGGACGTTACACTTTGTAGTGCTTTTAAAGCACTACCAGGCAATTTCCCGTACATGGATTAAACCTAGTCCTAGTCTAAAAGCTTTCAGTGGAGATTTTCATTACTTTTAGTCTAGGACTCGGCTTAATCAATGCACGGGAAACTGTCCCTACAATATTACAAATTGGAAAGTGGTCTAAAAAATGTTGCTAGTAGAGAAACAAAATGGCACCTATCTGAATAAAAGAGCAATAGCATTCATAACAATAACCCTTCAGTGTCAACATTGTGATCTCCTCGTTTTAAAATCTCACCTGACAAGAATATGGGCTTGTCTTCACTTTTAGCTTTCTCAAAAGCTTCCTGGCCCCAAGGAAACCTAGCAACAGAACGTTTCATCCATGTTCAAACACAAAACTCTCTTCAGCTACAAGAACAAAGTAAAACTTTGTGTTCTGTCAGAAACTAAGGTTCACATTCTGATGTACAATAAGTGGTCTCACCAGTCCACAGGATTGTGTGCATGCTGTAAGAGGTAGGGTGACTTCTCTTTACTCAGGCGGTTAGAGTATTTGTAAGGGCTTGGAGATGAGGTACCAGGTCCCTCCCCACCTGACGCCATACTGAAGGAAACTACTCCAGCTGCCCTGTAAAGAGACAACACATTTTTAACACCAGATCTATTAGCTTCATGCATCAAAAATATCACGCCATTCACACCTAACTATCTTCAACTAAATCTTCAAACTAAAATGTCTTCCATGTTGTTATATCAAGGTATCTAAGTTGTTAACTTTGACTGACATGCACACTCAGAGGGCGTACTTTTAGAGGGAGAAAAACAACATCAAGTATTTTGCTCCGTGGTGTGGCCACAACATACACTATTACCTTTATTGAGCAAATTAAATGTCTAATGTTTCCCATATCTTAATGGAAGCCATTGTAGAGTAGCACAGAGAATCATATGCTACAGTCCTTGGTGTCCAAGAAAGTCGATAGAGAGTATAAGAAAAATCAACAGAAAAAAGTGCTTGTTCCTAGGATTTACCTCAAGACAATGGAGCAGTATGCATATTAATGACCAAAGAAGATATTGAAAAAGGTGGGTCCTTTTTGTGACTTAATGAAGCCCATACGACTGAAAATGTCTAGACATTTTTCAAATGGCATTTCATTATTCTATAATGAGCTATTTCCATTATGCAACTGCTGGTAATCCATGCATTATGCCTCCATAGTGCTTTGCACAATATAGATAGATAGATACTTTATTGATCCCCAGGGGAAATTCAATATACAGGTGCTGGTCATATAATTAGAATATCATGAAAAAGATGATTTATTTCAGTAATTCCATTCAAAAAGTGAAACTTGTATACATTCATTCCAGACAGATATATTTCAAGTGTTTATTTATTTTAATTTTGATGATTATAACTGACACTTAATGAAAACCCCAAATTCAGTATCTCAGAAAATTAGAATATTGTGAAAAGGTTCAATATTGAAGACACCTGGTGCCACAAACACCTGCAAAGGCCTTTAAATGGTCTCTCTGTAATCATGGGAAAGACTGCTGACTTGACAGTTGTCCAAAAGACGACCATTGACACTTTGCACAAGGAGGGCAAGACACTAAAGGTCATTGCTAAAGAGGCTGGCTGTTCACAGAGCTCAGAGTTCACAGGGAAATGCTGTGTGAAGAGCGGATCTTGGTGGTAATGTGCATGCATGTTTAGATAACCTTTTTTAGCAGGTTTGGAGCAGGCAGGGTATATAGGCAGTAGGTACAAATGTGAACATTTCGATTCACATGGCATTTTTGCATTAATACCTACCACTGGGCAACTTAATTGGTAAGCCTACAGGAAGTGTAATAAAGGTCCAAAATAACGAGAACTTCTTCAACCTTGTTATTCTCTGCATGATCTAAAATACAACACCAAAGTGGGCAAACACAACTCAGAGTCATAAGTTAAAACATGCCCCGGAAATACAAAGGCTAGCTTCTCTGGCTAAGCGTTTCACACCGCAGCACAGCACAGGAGACAACAGCTGATGAAGTAACAGCGAGATTATCCTTAATTTAGGACAGGGAATGCTATTCATGGGAACATAATGTAACGAGGAAAATAATTACCGTTATATGACATTGTCGGCCACCTTGCCCGCTCATTAGGTTAGCATGCTAGCTTCTATATAAGTGGCACGTTTTGTGCCGTGTCAACCGATTAATTAACGTTACTAGCACAAACTTAGAAACATCAATAACCTTCATAAATTGTAAACAAACCAAAACCTAACGTTACTACAACCACCCTGTGGTACTTGTCCGTGTCGTAATGTTATGTTAAACATGTTACCATTCAAACTGTAAACAAGTTCACTTTTGGTTCAATTTACAGTAAATTATAAGTTATAACATAGGTAGTTTAACAACTAGCCATTAAGCAATTTAGCTGCAGAATGCTAGCTCTTGAGGGTTATGTTTGCCTTTATCACACAGCAGTCTGGGTCAAGGCTACAGCTAGCTAAATGGCTAGCTTGTAGACCAGTTTGTGTCTACTTACCTGTTGCGGGACGTCCTAAACCTGACGAGTACTGGAGATCTGTCATGGAATGGGATTTGTGCAATGTTACGTCCACGATTGATAACCAGAGAATGCGAATTTACCCTTCTAAAAACTGCATGGCTTAAAATCCGAGACGAATTGATATAGCTGGCTGAAGACGGTGCATGAGTACAGGCCAGCCTCAGCATATTGCATCGCCGCAGTCTTTTAACCCACTCTTGCCCAGGTTATATAAATATCTGCGGCTGTCCAAATGACTGAATGTTTTGCCGTTATGTTTGTGAAGTCGTGTGTGACAGGTGGCCGGCGTGCTTTCATTAATGCAGAGGGAGCAGTGATGTAGGCCTTCTCACAGCAAAATATGTCTGGCCCACTTTTGAGCCACTCCTTTGCCTCTGTGTTGGCCCACTTCTGGCTTGGTCTCCATCCCAAGAATGGCCCAATCACTGAAAACTGACACAACCAATTTGCTCGGGCCCATGTGTGGCACACACAGTCAATTTACTATTTTTGTTTCTGTTGGCCCAGGTGTGGCCCATGCATAGTAAAATGACTCTTATTGTTTCTCTGAGTGTCGGCTGGGTCCCCAGGCCTGTACTGGCCCACACACTACTACCCTTACAAAAATAACTGCACTACTTCAAAACTGTAGTTTTGGAGGAATTATTTGCCGTTCTCATGTAGGAAATGCAATATGTTGGAGTCGGACATGAGAAAACGGCATTGCACTGCATAGTACTTAATTGCAGAAATGCAATATTTTGGACATGAAAATATTATTGTACTATACAGTGTACTTAGAAAAAACTGCAGCTGCAGTTATTTTTTGTAAGGATATAAAACTGATCTGACTGAGTGTTGGCTGAGTGTCGACTGGGTCCCCGGGCCTGTACTTGCCCACACACTATAGCCTACAGTATAACTGATATCAGGGTTCCCACCCATTTTCACCGTCACTGACTTTTCATTGACCTTGAATGAAATTTCCATGACTTCTTTATGGCCTACAAGTAGAAATTTGCTTATACAGTACATCACAGATTGGGGCAAATTATTAAAAGTGACAAGATTGGATTCAATCATATTATGTGAGTTGATGTACACTCCAGACAGGGGTGGACAGTAACTAAGTATATTTACCTGATTACTGTACTTAACTATGATTTTTGAGTATCTGTACTTCACAGTATTAATTAATATTTTAGGAAACTTGTGACTTTTACTCCACTACATGAAATATAAGCATGAAATACTTGTTACTTTTAACAACGTTTGATTATTTAAATGCAATAATGTGATAGAACATCTATCAGTAGCTCAATTTGAACTTGGCTGAATTAACTATGATGGTGACAGCAGATTCTTCATCAGTATATCCTTCATGTAGTCTGGGAGAACCCAGACAAACCTGTTTTAGATTGAGATTTCTTCCATGATCTTCCATCGTTGTGAAATTGGAATGAAATTAGACAATCCCCTGACATTCACCACAAAGCTAGATCATAGCCTACATCATTAAATTATAAATAATCTACTCTATAATTGAGTTATCTGGTTTTATAGTTTATTTTAGTATTTTTAAAAGAAAGTACTTCTGTACTACAACTTAATACCTATTTTGCATTTATAATTTTGAGAAGGTAGGCCTTTAAAGTAGCCTAGTTTAGGTTACTGTTACCAAGACAATTCAAAGTGAAAGCAGTAATAAATTGCCTGAAGAGAGCACCACGAATTAATACAATAATGCATTGTGCGCATAGTGCAGGCTACAGTCTTTGACTACTAAGGAGCTAAGTTAATTTATAGTAATTTAAATATTTTTTGCAGAGGTCTGTCTGTCTAAGAGTAGAAAATACCACCAGTAGAGATTGCAAATTAGCGTGATGGGAACTACATGCCCCACATTGCATCCCTTTGCGCAAACTCACATCGGCTCTACACCATGGCAGACCATAAGTGGACGGGCTCTGTTAAAAGTCTTAAAGGTGTGATTTTAGACATGTGTGGTGTATTGTATGACAGTGGAGAGGGTGGAGGTGTACCGATTTCTGGATCCGTTGAAGCTGTGAAAAGGTAGGCTACCACTAATGGCAATAGTGTAAACTCTCAGACTCGAGTAGCCTAGCTATAGATAGGCTATAGCCTAACTTTCGACAGTAGGACCTGCCTGGTCCTGGCTCGTGTGTGTCTGAGATTTCCATTGGGCAGTTTCACTAAGAAAATGCATTGGGTTATTTGCATTTTACCGACCCATTGTGACATTGTAGCCTAGGCTGCATTATATTTAGTTTGTTAACAATTACTTTGTATTATCGCTCTTTCTATAAGACTGAAAGAGTCAGACCTGCAGTTACGTTTCTGCACCAATGAGACCCAAGCTACGCGTGAGAAGTTCGTTGCTAAACTGCAGAGGATGGGGTTTGAGCTGTCTGTCAGCGAGGTGTTCTCTCCTGCTCCAGCAGCTGTGTCCATCCTCAAAGAGCGGGGTCTCAAACCCCATCTCCTGGTGCATGATGGTAAGACCATTTGCAATCATACAACATTGGTTTGTCTTTTTGTCATTGTTTCACAAAGGCGGTTACACATATAGGCATACAGGTTTTTTCCCCTTTATTTAGTTCAAGTGAATCTTTCATATATTCTAGATTCATTAGATATGAAGTGAAATATGTCAAGCCATTTTTTGTAGTTGCCTAATCTTGATTACAGCTTAATGAAAATGAAATGAAAATGAGTTAAGCAAACCAGTTAGGCCTACTAGCAGTTTTGGCACTGTGGGCAGGTGCCGAGTCCTGCTAGAAAAGGAAATCAGGATCTCCATAAAGCTTGTCAGCAGATGTGAAAGCATGAAGTGCACTAAAATTTCCTGGTAGAAGGCTGCATTAACCCCAGACTTGATAAAACACAGTGGACCAACACCAGCAAATGACATGGCGCCCCAGAACATCCCTGACAGTGGAAACATCAAACTGGACTTCAAGCAACTTGGATCTTGTGCCTCTCCACTCTTCCTATAGAACCTTGAGACATTGATTGGACTCTGATATCCAAATGAAATGCAAATTCTGTTTTTATGTGAGAAGAGGAGTTTGGACCACTGAGCAACGGTCCAGTTCTGTCTCTTCTTAGCCCAGGTAAGACGCTCTAACCTGGTCTCTGATTCAGGAGTGGCTTGACACTAGGAATGTGCCACTTGTAGCCCATTTCCTGGACATGTCTGTGCTGGCTCTTGATGCAGACTCCAGCCTCAGTCCTCTCCTTGTGAAGTTCCCCCAAGTTCTTGAATGGGCTTTTAATGACAATTCTCTCAAGGCTGCGGTCATCCTTGTTGCTTGCACACCTTTTCCTACCACACTTTTCCATTCCAGTCAACTTTTCATGAATATGCTTTCATACAGCACTCCGTGAACATCCTTCTGTGGCCCTGTGGAAGGTGTCAATGAGTGTCTTCTGGACAACTGTCAAGTCTGCAGTCTTTCCCATGATTGTGGTTGTGTTTACTGAACCAGACTAAAGGTTCAGGAAACCGACATTTCTGTATTATAACCTCATTATTCTAATACAGTGTTTCCCATACAATTGCCCACCACAATATCAACATTGACCACCACACAATGATTTTCCTGATTGTACCAAATTGGTCTTAAATCTGGTCAGAATCATAACCGCGCTGCAGTAATTTGTTAAAAACTGTTGCATTCGAGCTAATTCTGCAAACCTACCACCACAAATAGAATTCAATTCTGTGGGAAACACTGCTAATATTTTGAGATACTCATTTTTAGTTTTGATGACCTGTAAGCTGTAATCATCAAGATTACAAAAAATGGCTTGAAATATTTCACTTTATATCTAATGAATCTAGAATATATGAAAGATCCACTTTTAGAAGTAAATTAGGGGGGAGATTAACTTTTCCACGATGATCTATTTTTGAGACCCACCTGTACATACACACACACACACACACACACACACACACACACCTGTTACTTTACACATAGGCATGACGTGTCGTGTGTGTGTGTGTGTATATATCTCATAGCAAACTAGATTAATAAAATTGCACCTTGCTTGAACGAATAGCCTACATTTGCCACTTTTCAGAGATCTTATCATACTAATTTACTTTGCTTTCATAGATTTAGTGCCAGAGTTTGACAGTGTGGACAAGATGAATCCCAACTGTGTGGTCATAGGAGATGCAGCAGACAAGTTCTCCTATAAAAACCTGAATGACGCATTCCAGGTTCTTATTGGGATGGAGAAACCTGTGTTGTTCTCTCTGGGACGAGGGTAGGCTGGGCGTTTATTGTGTTGTTCTCTCTGGGACGAGGGTAGGCTGGGCGTTTATTGTGTTGTTCTCTCTGGGACGAGGGTAGGCTGGGCGTTTATTGTGATTACAAAATGTTTCCTCTGATGTTTTTAAACTGTATTAACTGTTGTATTTTATCTTAGGCGATACTACAAGGAGACAGATGGTCTTAAGTTAGATGTCGGAGTGTATATGAAGGCCCTAGAGGTGAGGTTCAGTTACACTTGCACTAATTTATTGATAGTCACAATTACTTATTAGACACAGTTAGTCATTTTGGTCCACACCACAATGTTCTTATCAGACATGGCAGCTGACTACATGTTCCTGATGTTACAACAGCTATAGACATATGGACAAACATGATCTTTTATTTTGTGTTATTATGTTTTACTATCTATAGATGTATGACATGCAATATCAGTGCACTGATTATGGAAGAGTTGTAGTATAGCCTAACATTGTTTTGGTAAATGAAATCCCTGTGTCAATGTTGCTTCACCTCACTGTGTGCTCATTGTGTGCTTCACCTCACTGTGTGCTCATTGTGTGCTTCACCTCACTGTGTGCTCATTGTGTGCTTCACCTCACTGTGTGCTCATTGTGTGCTTCACCTCACTGTGTGCTCATTGTGTGCTTCACCTCACTGTGTGCTCATTGTGTGCTTCACCTCACTGTGTGCTCATTGTGTGCTTCACCTCACTGTGTGCTCATTGTGTGCTTCACCTCACTGTGTGCTCATTGTGTGCTTCACCTCACTGTGTGCTCATTGTGTGCTTCACCTCACTGTGTGCTCATTGTGTGCTTCACCTCACTGTGTGCTCATTGTGTGCTTCACCTCACTGTGTGCTCATTGTGTGCTTCACCTCACTGTGTGCTCATTGTGTGCTTCACCTCACTGTGTGCTCATTGTGTGCTTCACCTCACTGTGTGCTCATTGTGTGCTTCACCTCACTGTGTGCTCATTGTGTGCTTCACCTCACTGTGTGCTCATTGTGTGCTTCACCTCACTGTGTGCTCATTGTGTGCTTCACCTCACTGTGTGCTCATTGTGTGCTTCACCTCACTGTGTGCTCATTGTGTGCTTCACCTCACTGTGTGCTCATTGTGTGCTTCACCTCACTGTGTGCTCATTGTGTGCTTCACCTCACTGTGTGCTCATTGTGTGCTTCACCTCACTGTGTGCTCATTGTGTGCTTCAACTCACTGTGTGCTCATCGTGTGCTTCACCTCACTGTGTGCTCATTGTGTGCTTCACCTCACTGTGTGCTCATTGTGTGCTTCACCTCACTGTGTGCTCATTGTGTGCTTCACCTCACTGTGTGCTCATTGTGTGCTTCACCTCACTGTGTGCTCATTGTGTGCTTCACCTCACTGTGTGCTCATTGTGTGCTTCACCTCACTGTGTGCTCATTGTGTGCTTCACCTCACTGTGTGCTCATTGTGTGCTTCACCTCACTGTGTGCTCATTGTGTGTTTCACCTCACTGTGTGCTCATTGTGTGCTTCACCTTACTGTGTGCTCATTGTGTGTTTCACCTCACTGTGTGTTCACTGTGTGCTTTACCTCACTGTGTGCTCATTGTGTGTTTCACCTCACTGTGTGCTCATTGTGTGCTTCACCTCACTGTGTGCTCATTGTGTGCTTCACCTCACTGTGTGCTCATTGTGTGCTTCACCTCACTGTGTGCTCATTGTGTGCTTCACCTCACTGTGTGCTCATTGTGTGCTTCACCTCACTGTGTGCTCATTGTGTGCTTCACCTCACTGTGTGCTCATTGTGTGCTTCACCTCACTGTGTGCTCATTGTGTGCTTCACCTCACTGTGTGCTCATTGTGTGCTTCACCTCACTGTGTGCTCATTGTGTGCTTCACCTCACTGTGTGCTCATTGTGTGCTTCACCTCACTGTGTGCTCATTGTGTGCTTCACCTCACTGTGTGCTCATTGTGTGCTTCACCTCACTGTGTGCTCATTGTGTGCTTCACCTCACTGTGTGCTCATTGTGTGCTTCACCTCACTGTGTGCTCATTGTGTGCTTCACCTCACTGTGTGCTCATTGTGTGCTTCACCTCACTGTGTGCTCATTGTGTGCTTCACCTCACTGTGTGCTCATTGTGTGCTTCACCTCACTGTGTGCTCATTGTGTGCTTCACCTCACTGTGTGCTCATTGTGTGCTTCACCTCACTGTGTGCTCATTGTGTGCTTCACCTCACTGTGTGCTCATTGTGTGCTTCACCTCACTGTGTGCTCATTGTGTGCTTCACCTCACTGTGTGCTCATTGTGTGCTTCACCTCACTGTGTGCTCATTGTGTGCTTCACCTCACTGTGTGCTCATTGTGTGCTTCACCTCACTGTGTGCTCATTGTGTGCTTCACCTCACTGTGTGCTCATTGTGTGCTTCACCTCACTGTGTGCTCATTGTGTGCTTCACCTCACTGTGTGCTCATTGTGTGCTTCACCTCACTGTGTGCTCATTGTGTGCTTCACCTCACTTGTGTGCTTCACCTCACTGTGTGCTCATTGTGTGCTTCACCTCACTGTGTGTTCACTGTGTGCTCTGTATGTGTTTCACTAATTCACAGATGGGATAAATGCAGATACCAAATTTCCCTCACAGGATCAAAAGAGTATCTAAAAAATAAAAAAAAGAATAGGAGTTTTTAGCAACCACTAGAGGGCACCAGACACTCACATTCCACAGTGCTTGTGATCACTGTGAATGGTATGACCAGGTTGACATAAGGATTATGTTACTTGTTCAAGGAAAGGTTTTAGATGATTCAGCGATCAGTTTCAGCTCTTTGGTTTTCACAGAGGCATGTGCATGTCCATCTAGTAGTGTAGTGAAAAGGATCTTGGTTCAGTTGTTCAGTGTTTGGTGCATGACAAAAGGTAGAGGAACTGATGAAGAGCTTTGTGGCTCTCACCTTCTGGTGAGAAGTTTAATATATAAAAAAAAAGTAATTCAGGTGAAGAGCAGTGTGCAGGTTTTTTTTCTGAACTACTGTATGTATGTCCACAAAAAAGGTTTAAAGGCCTCAGCCCATGTTCCTTGAACAGTTTCAAAACCCCCACATCAATGATCACTCCAGAATAATGTGTCCACCCATTTAATGAAGAGGACTAGTGGAGATGGTCCATATCCATGCAAGACTGTAGAGTTTGTACACATTCAAACTGCTAAAAGACTTAGGCATCTCTTACAGGACTAGTCTTACAGGACTAGCATGAATCCTCTGTCCTGCATTGGCATAACATTAAACATAATACTCCTCTAGCAACCCTGTTGAAATGTAGGACTATAGATATTGACAATGAAAGACTTGGACTATGTAGAGCACTTGTCCTTTATGGTTGCTTTGATACAAAGGTTGAAGCAATGCATGTGAAAATGTGTTGTTGACATATTTCACCACAAGTTCTATAGCACACGTCATACCTTGGGTAATATATCAATTTTACAGGCTAGTATTTTGATCTCCTGAGGTAGAGATCTATGTGCTTGCCTCAACCACTACAATGACACAAGGTCACTTAGCATGTTGGTTTAGAAGTGTGTGTTGGGTTTTTGGCATTGTTTCAGAGCCATGGACAAGTTCAGAACACCCGTACTGTAGAACTCACTCTGCAGTTAGCGCTTCACCTGCATGCTGGTTTTTATGGATGGATGTTGACATTACATGCTATAACCACTTCCTGCTAAAGTAAACACATAGGGGGATGTGTGACAGTGTTTGCATACAAACTGCAAGGGGAGAACAGGAACACAGCACTGCTGAAAATGACCAGCAGCCACCTCAACGGGCCATAAAACCTCTTATACTGTTTCCAAACCAACTAGTCAGTGCAGCTTCATTTGAGGCTTCCTGCTCCACTGGACGGTCATAGGATGAGAACTGCCCTGTCACGGAAGGAGCTGCGGACACAAGCGTACACCCAACATAAGCAGTAGTACACACGAAAAGGAAACATAAACACGTACAACATGAACGTAAAGGGAATGTTAAAAGGGACTTTGTATATGACCAGAGCCAAGGATGTTTGAAAGTAATTACTCTAAGATGAATTTGTCATCGTTCCACTGATATAATTGCCCAGAATCACTTCAGTGATGCTCCTTATTCAGGAAAACACAAGGAAATGCCTGGGAGTGTTTGGAGATTACTGAATGAAGGAATACATTTCCAAATTTCACCATCCAGATAATGCTCCATATAGGACCATGTTTGCAATGTCAGCATATCTACTTGAAGTTGGTAGTGATGAAATTAAGAGGAAGTTTCATGGGAAACGGAAACAAAAACAAATCCCTCTAAATGAGTCTGTGATAGCAATGGATCACAAGTGCATTAAAGAAGATCAAAGACTGCAGCAGAGGGGTTGGCAACCCTACTTCATTTTTACTTTGTGTGTGTGTGTGTACTGTATGTCACACACACACACACACAAGACATATCTAGTACGTTTAGCTGCAGAAAGCTATGCATTTACAGTACATTCACTGCACTGTGCAATAGTGGAAACCTAGGTGTGCTCCATGAGGAATAAGGGAGCTTTTTATGTGTCTGTTTTCAGCTGTGCAAAATACAAGCCTCTCTGATGGGAAAACTTGTACTTTTTCATTCTTGTCGCTGTTTCTTGTCATTTTCAATCCTATCTCTGTCTGCCACAGTGAATGCCACTTAGACAAAACACACTCTGAGTGTCTTTGTTCAGGGGAAAGATGAAACCATTACCTCTCACATGGCTACACTGAAAGGGCCTCGGGCTGGGCATTTGCTTTTCTGTAGACAGACAGTTCTTGGCCTAGGCTCCCATACAGTAAGACACAAATGCAGAATTATGTCAATCATCTTTGAGAAATGTCTGTGTGCAGGTGTGTCTGAAATGTATTTGGGTGTTAATCTTGTGGCTACCTGAATATAGCCTAAGGAAAAACATCTGCATCTTCACTGGTTTGCACCTTTTCCTCTCACTCTCTCACTCTCTCACACACACACACACACACACACACACACACACACACACACACACACACACAGTAAGTTCTTTGTGTATGACACATTCATGCACAAAATGTAACCCCTTTTATTGTAATGTTGCTACTGTAAGAAAGAATTTATGCTAGACACCTCTGTGTCCTACGCATATATCTGTATACTTGCATGTGTGTGTGAGAATGTGTTAGCCATGTGAGACCCTGCCATGTGTTAGCTACAGTTCAAGGGCAGCATTGATTCTCTCATCACAAATGTTGATCTGTGTCAATAACATACAAAGCAGCCTCTCATTCAGCAATGGCTGAAATTGAATTTGACAGTGCCAAGTGCCAAGTCCGGGTGTACAAACATGCATCAAGTCTGAAAATGACCGGGGACCATGACATCACCTTGTTATCAAGTTATTTAGTTACCATCATTATGTGTTTTCCTAGTTTTCTGTCCCTCCCTCTCTCTGAATAATTAACTTAATTATATTACTGGTACTGATAGAACTACTACTACCAGCTACAGATGTAGGTTAAGTAAGAAATGCATATTTGTTTTTGGTACACTGGTGAATAATCCCCTCTGAAGAGATAAGGTGCCTTAATGCCGCTTTAGCTCCCAGTAGCCCCATCTCTCAACAGTTGCAGGTGATGCAGAGCCGAGCTATGCCGGTTTGCTAGTTAAGAGTCAATTAGGGATTAATTATTAACGTGGGCCTTTGACACTGAGGGACAGGCCTTCAGATGAGCCTCAATAGTGCATGGTTACAGAGACTGTGCCTTTTCATTGAGAGAAGCATGGAGGAGAGGAGGGGTGAAAGCAGAGAGAAATGCATAAGGGCCAGAGAAAGACCAAACTGTCCTTCCTCATCCTGATTCCCTAATGGCTCAGTGGAACGCAACACCACCCTCGTCTGTAAACACAGTTGTCTATTATACCAAGGACTTTTAGACTGTTGCGCGCACACACACACACACACACACACACACACACACACACAGCCTCATTCCTTTACACAGGGAAGCAATTGGTTGCCACTTCTGTCTTCAGCTATAAAATGGCACCTCAACGACTCAGAAAACCATTTCAGTGTCTGTTAACTCGCGTATGCATGAGTCCTTGTGATCTTTGCTTAGGTAATTTAAACTCTATATCCATTCAGCTGTCTGAAGGGCATTAGTGA
Organism: Alosa alosa; assembly: GCF_017589495.1. NCBI lineage: Eukaryota > Metazoa > Chordata > Actinopteri > Clupeiformes > Clupeidae > Alosa > Alosa alosa. The sequence continues at coordinate 2,157,151 of NC_063210.1, forward strand.
CACAAACTGCAAGTGAAGACTTTCTCTGTCTGCATATCTCACATATCTCAACAAGGGGGATCACATTTGAGCCTTGTGGAGTTTATTTTGTGTTTACTTGGAAATTATTGGAACTTCTTGCATGTGACTGTGCACTCTAATTCACTGTGTAAGTGACACCATTGTGAGCACAGCTTACTCAGTGTATGTGTGTGTGTGCGCGTGTGTGTGCGTGTGCGTGTGCATGTGCGTAAAGTGACAGATGGTGAATCTATGGCTCTAACAGGATTCTTTCTACAGCATGGGAGAGCTTTTTAGGCTACCCAGCCACACGGAAACCAATTTCTTTACCTCTGCTGAGAGGAACCGGGTCCCGTCCCGCCCCATCCCCGTCCCCGCCCCTGGGCCAGTGTTGATCTCTTCCACAGTATCACGTGGGAGGATCACATGCAGTCACTTCGTTCCACTAAACTAGACGTGCGGTTCTCATGTCGTGACACTGCTAAATTACTACTAATATCAGCAGATTGCCCTATGAAGGACTGATCTCATCATGAGTGTACATGGAACATGCAGACAGACACAGACACACAAACTAACACTGATCAACCTGTGTACTTTACTCTGCTGCAATGATTGGGTCATCAAGTTTTAATTCCAGTTTTCTAAGTTGTGCTGTGTTTTGTCCTGACATTCACACAGAGAATGGGATGGCACCATAACCCATGTGTGCAGCATGAACTCCTTGCATGCAAAGCCCTGTCTTGCTCCCTCCCTCTTCCCTCAGGGATGCTGATGTCATCAGTCACTCCAGACTTCATTTCCCTCTGAAAGGCTGATCAAGCTCTCAGCCCTCATGCCAACAAGGACTTGGTGACCTGTAGAAAAAAACAAACAAAACATAGAAAAGCTTTAGTGCACAAAATCCCAGTCCAGTGATGTACACCCTACAGTATACATACATGCAGCACACTCACAGTAAGTCAAAGACTGATTCACACTCCTTCACTTTCCTTCTTCATATTTAAAAACAAACATGGTTACATATTCTATAATATTACAACATTGTCTGAGCACTCCTTGAATGTCACTTGACAAATGGCCTTAGTTGTGTCATTCCTTTATGCCTGCTCTCACATTGACAGACATGTTGCTCCTTTAGTGTCATCCTTTGCATTGTAAAGTGGATTTATATTTGTGGCTATGGAGCAACGTCTTGATCTTTGCCATGTCTCACGCTCTTTGCTCTCTTGCATGCGTGTTTTGGCTGTGCACACTTGTTTGTTTTGAACTTTGTCTCTCCTTGCAGACAAACACATGGCGATGCCAGATAGCGAATAGCCTTCTACTGTCCAGCTGGCAGGAGGGATATATTTTTATCTTTTCCCTTTCATATTTTCTCTCTGCCCTGCCTTTGCTCTCAGTTGATGGAAGAGGCCGTAATGGTTCCCTTTTTGGATGAGTGGTTCCCTTTCTGATTGTAAACACATTCATGATGGGAGGGTGAGACGAGGGCCAAGTGTGCACTGCTGAGGTGCATGAGTGCAGGGACCTCCTGCAGGGGTTGTGACAATGATTGTCAGGAGAGAGATTTTGAAAGCATGAGATCCCATTGAGTCTTACTGGAGGAGAGAAAGGCCTTATCTAGGGCCACAGGAGGGGGAGTTTTAGGGTGCGTTAGTGCTGTGGGTGGGTTGTCTGTGTGTGGGTTCTAGGGTGCGTTAGTGCTGTGAGTGGGTTGTCTGTGTGTGGGTTCTAGGGTGCGTTAGTGCTGTGAGTGGGTTGTCTGTGTGTGGGTTCTACAGTGTGTTAGTGCTGTGAATGGGTTTTGTGTGTGGTTCTAGGGTGTGGTAGTGCTGTGGTTGAGTGTCTGTGTGTGGGTTCTAGTCTGTGTGGGTTCTGTGTGTGGGTTCTAGGGTGCGTTAGTGCTGTAAGTGGGTTTGTGTGTGGGTTCTAGGGTGTGTTAGTGCTGTGAGTGGGTTGTCTGTGTGTGGGTTCTAGGGTGCGTTAGTGCTGTGAGTGGGTTGTCTGTGTGTGGGTTCTAGGGTGTGTTAGTGCTGTGAAGTGGGTTGTCTGTGTGTGGGTTCTAGGGTGCGTTAGTGCTGTGAGTGGGTTGTCTGTGTGTGGGTTCTAGGGTGCGTTAGTGCTGTGAGTGGGTTGTCTGTGTGTGGGTTCTAGGGTGTGTTAGTGCTGTGAGTGGGTTGTCTGTGTGTGAGTGCAGAGTTTATTCTCAGGGCATTACTCCAGCCGAGCACGACGGAGATACCAGATATCAGCCGGAAGAGAATTCCAACACTGCCAGTGGGAAAGACCATTATGAATGTGTGTTTATATGTGTTTATATATTTGCCTGTCATGGCTGGATTGCAGTTGTATAGATCTGCTGTACAAATATGCTGGAAGCTTGAATGGTTTGCATCATGCAGTCTAGTAGTATGACACTGATATAATCTTTGTAGAGTCTAATGTAGTGGAGAAACTATGGGAATTTTTTTCTAGTTAGAAACTAGAAGCTTTAATCATGGTCCATGGTAGTTGAGGCCATATTCAGAATACCATTTATTCATAATACGACATGTCAGTGTACTTGGTGAAAAACAACTAAACATTAATTATTTTTATTTTAGCATTCTAAAGCTTCTGTAAGTTGATTACAAATTGTTGCTTGAAATTAGATATGATATGAATATAATTGACAAAATCTCAGTTTATGGGTTAAATTGGTTCTGTTGTCAGATGACAAACATTCACAGATACTGTGCGCGCGCACACACACACACACACAATCTATTCTTATTTCTGAAAGTCTCTGAATGTATTTGATCCTAGGTCATGTCATCAGTGCTTGGAATTGTGGGATGTACTTCCATGACCCGCCTCTGACATTTAGGAAGATGTTTCCCAACCAGTAGCAATATCACAGTCCACTGTGCAGACTGGACCCTCAGGCCTGCGTGGAGGCGGGTGGCACGCCTGACCCCTGCAGTCCACGATGAGGCCACGCTTCCTGGGGTGCCCCTCTTGGTGTCAAGGCTCTGGACGTCAGTGGCATAGCAGGCTACAAATCTGCACCATAAACGCCTACACTGGTCATTTACATTCCCCATTTCAGCAGGAGAGCCCTGACCAGAGTGCTTGGTGTTGACCTTTAGGGACAGACAATGCCTCATTGTCCAGGTGGTTTATGACGCCAGCTCTGGTCAGAACAGTTTCAAAGGCACTGGGTTCAGGGAGAGATGGCCAAGCACTATCTGTTCCCCTGTATTGATATTGCAGTGACCCCCTCGACCTGTTGGCCATTACCTCAGCTGTAACACTAGACGCTTTGTGCTGAATTTTGCATGGTCACATTGACTTGGTTACACTTCAATTATTCATGTCAGAAAGAGGAGTAAAGAGGCAAAATGACAGTGGGCACACACACACACACACACACACACACCTAGCTCACAAGTATGCATTTTAGAAGACCTAAGGGGCAGATGATTTCAGAAGGCAGGCAGACAGAGGTCCATAGCCAGCTTTAGCATTTGTGTTTGTGTGGGTGAGCAGCATGTCTGTAAAGCTGTGCGTGTGATATTTATGTGCCTGGAAGTACTTGTGTAAATGTTTGTGTTGTTGTGGTAAGGTGTGTGTAGGTGTACATGTAAGTATGAATTGTAGTATTGTAGTAAGTATGTATGACATTTAGTATGGGTAAGGGTGTGTGGGAGTGTATGTGACAGGGTGTGCATGCCTGAGGGCTTGGTCTGGTAGTCAGGTGAACACAGGAGACATAACAGCATGGATCATGTAACCACACATAGTCTGAGCTGCTGGCAGATCTCATAAACACACCATCATTCTTCTTCTCTCTGAATGCCTTGTCTATACTCTTTCTTTGTTCTCTTCTCCTCTGAGCCCTTGCTTGCCTACTGGCTGTTAGCGGGTTTTAGACATAAATGCCATAATGTCTAAATGTTCTCCATGATGCAGACACATGACACAATGAATGGAGGATGAACTTTATTTTAAGTGATCCTAGTTACAATGCACTGAAGTAATCAAAGTATTTGTAAAATGTTTGTTGCTTATGCTATTCCACACAGTACAGTGTTAATTATACAGATCGAAGCACTTGATCTAAGTACATAGAGTAAAAACATAACAAAAAAGCAGTACAAGACTTTGTCGTAAACCACTTTGCAATGGTATACAACAATCTGCATTACTGCTATTTGATAGATTTGATATCCTCTTTAAACTCATTTTGATGACATTATGGTCATGTAAAGTACAGATAAACACATCTGTTCCCACTTGCCTTTTCTGCTTTCACTGCATGACATTGCCAACTAGGCCTATATCACTTCTAAACACCTCTGAGCATGCTAATAGAATTTAACTGTGCTTTAATTGGTGTTTGCAAGGTTTTGCCATGTTTTTTAGTTAGCTAGCTGGCTCGTTTAATGAATGAAGTACATTTTTTTTTTTTTTCGTTTTTTTTTTTATTTTTAATTTTTAAGATGCACAGACCAATGCATCTGCAGAAGAGGTGGTGAAGTTGAATGTTATGGCTCTAAAACACCTACACAGAGAGCTCTGTTGTGGAGAAATGTGGCATTCTGGTAGACACACAAACAAAGCTACACATATGGCGGTTGGTTTTTAAATTAAAGACCTATGCCACAGCTCATTAATTGGCTGTCACCCCTTCTGGGAATTGTGTGTGTATGTGGATAAAAGGGGCCCTGTGCTGCCCTCTCATTTGCCCGATGCTAGAGCTTCCTATTTCTCTTTCCAGCTGATTAAACATAGCTATCAGCACTCACCAATGGCCCACAGACACTGCTGCACCCCAGCGGCCCCTCACAGGCCGATTGAGCCACTGAATCCATTCGCTCCGAGCCTATTGTGTTAACACAGTGTGGTGGCCCAAATCTTTCAACTCTTTGTCCACAACGGCATCAAATTTTCCACCAGTGTGCGGTACAGGGTAGGGAGAGGCATACAACTCTTGGTGAACGATTATGTATGCTACTCATGTATTGAAAACATTATTGTTTTTCTCTTTAAATGGACTACAGTACGTGCAAGGGCCTTTCTTTTTCAGGTTGAAGTTTTTCCTTCATGGTGTGTTTCCCTGTATTGAACTTTAATGTTGCTGTTTCAACTTGAGCCATTTTGCACACAAGCCCCCTCTCTTCATTGTTGCTCTTGTCTTAAGGGGGAGAGACAAAAAGACATAGGTGTGTGTTGTGCACAATGTCTGTGTACGGATAAGGGATGGATGTGAAAGGACAAATCAGACAGGCAGGCACACAAGGAGCAGACACCTGGCCAGTGGCTTTACATGTGTCACTCAGAGCACAATGTGGACGCAACAACACTATTCAACAAGTCTGGGTCCCACTCACACATACAGCACCCACTCCTCCTTAAGCACCTCTAATTGCTCATACTCACCCATACACATTTCAGCAGCTATTTATGACAGCCGCTAGCGAAGCGATATATAGGGATTGTCAACTTTTTTTTAATTTTTTTTTTTAATTTATTTTTTTTTTCCCCGTCATCTACTTCCTGAAATTTTGGTCAACGATACCCGGGACACCGAAACACCGGGGCACATGAAATTTGGTGAGTATGTAGCCCCACTAGACTTTCACAGAAACATTTCGTTTGGTCCCCGGGGTCCACTCCCCCCCCCGTGCTGGGCCCCCCGAAACCCAAAAAATGCAGTTTTTCCTAAATAACTACCTGAACCGTGGCACCGAGGATGAAGAATTTTTTATGGTATGTTGGTCTCAAGGGCCCACATCAACCTCGCCCATAATCACTCATTTGTGATTTGCACCCCCCCGGTAAAAAATGAAAATGCAATATCATTCTGCTTTAATTGCCCCTATCTTCAGTTAAGATGTTCAGAACTGCACCAAATTGTATGTGTATGATTAACCTGGCATTCTCTTGGAAGTTAAAAGTGGGTTGGAAAAACAATGGACGCTTCTTACAAGGACTGTAGTTTACCGCAGAGAACGTCTAATAAGGATAGGACGATTTTCACATGAAATGTAATTCCCATTTCTTCTTGAAGCCGAAATAAATCTGAGAATGTTTATCGGACATGCTTGGTTTTCACTGCAGGTACGTTAATCTTATATCAATAAGGACCTAGGTACAATAATGTTACCGTTAGCATTGATTGAGTGATTGAGGCCAATTTGATTGCATTTGTAGAAAACTATAAATGTGGTTATACCAAGCAAATTGATAGCAGCACTGTAATTGTATCTTTCGACTGTCATCTCATTCTGGCCTACTAACAAGCTAAGTAAGTTAGCCACGTTCCCTAACGCGATGGTTTTCTAATGAAAAATATACCTGAAAGATAACCTGCCTATGATGCAAACACCACAAGTCTCAAAAAGCATCTGACCTAGTGGGTGTTCATTCCCAAACACCCACTAGGCTACTTCAATACTCTATTTTCAAAATTAACGCACCCGTGATGATCTACATCTAAACCAAATATTTCAGAGCGCACTTTGAGAGATGTATCCAAGGCAGGGCTGTACACATAATCCTGAACTGGTGAACCCAGCCTGATCTGCCGGCGATTTATTTTTTGATTTCTTAAAAGATTGAGCTTGGTCTGGTGAAAGCCAGACTAGCCATGGACCTTAGTTACACAATGCAAGGGAACATGAATCAGCCTATATTTGCACAAACAATAACGAACAACAGCTCTTCAACTTGGCCCGTTAAAATGTGTATGAACAGTCTAGCGACGCATTTCATGAAGGCCCATTTGGACATGTCAGTTATTTGCACCACTGGTTAGATGTAAAACTGCATTTCATTTCAGACTACTGGTACTTGGCATCACATGAACTAAAGATGACTAAAATCTTATGTAGAAGAAGAAACATTCACAAAAAATCCATCCATCCAAAAATGACCTTTTGTTTTTGATAGCTGTTGGTAACTGCATGGAACTGACAGAGATGTTTTTGTTTATAAATAAAAATATAACATTATGCAGATACATTCTGCTTTTCCCAAATACAATGTAGCCTACAGGTGTAAGTGATCTTTCATCAATCCAGTTGCAATGGATGAACTGTGATGAACTGCCCTACTTGTGATTGTTTAGAGATTTTAAAGGTTTTATAACAATGCTACACATTTTTTGGCTAGTGCTACAAATCTATTCACCTTCGCAGCGCCAGTAGCTACTTCCTGTGCGGCCCGCACACACACACAGACATGCCAAACAAGCATACACAAAAGTTTCAAGGGTGGGGGATGGAGTAAAAGATGGATACAAATTGATTAGTGTGATTTATGTTTGCGGAACGGCGGATGTACAGGACTGAGCGGCGGTCATATTTTGTACCGCTATGCGGTACATCTAGTTTAAAGCACACACACTCACCCTGATGACTGTGAGGCAGACACTGTATGTTTGTTCTCCGTGTCAGTATCACAGATGGGTTCCGTGCGATCAGTACTCAGGCCTTGCTCCATCACTCAAATCCTGTACATGGTCCAACACTCGTTAGGCAGATGTGTTCTACTGCATGAACAAAGAGATGTGTGTTCCTGGAAACTTCACAGAATTGTTTTGAATTCAACTTTCATCATGAGGCATTGTGTGCCTGTATGAATCACACGTGCCAAGTGCATGTCAACCTGCTCTTTTCTAATATTTACTAGCTCTCGCCAGCTGAACTAGCAACATGGACTGCAGGCAAATAAATATCCTTACCTTTCTTTTCTGCAGACCTAGTGATGAAAGACACCCGACAGTCACCGCCGATGGTTATGTGGACAACCTGGCCGCTGCTGTGGACATCATACTGAGGCATAGGAGTCAGTGAGGACCCCAGCAGGATATAGACTTCTATGGTGCCTCAGCAATGCAATAGTGAAACACAAGAGTTTAGTTGCAAAGAAGTAATTGGTACTGTATTTGATGTAGATATAATTAGCACTTTTAATCTCTGATCCATCATCAACCATTGATGGAGAAATCTCACTGTGAAACGTCCCAGTGTACCGGTCATCACATAATGAATGAACTCCGAGCACTTGTAATGGTATAGTTTTGGAATTATGTTATTTTCCTTTTTATTGTAATTGTTTGTGTTAATTGAGCACATCAGTACACCAGCCATATATACTGCATGTATACAGTACTGTCATCAACATTTGCCTGTGACCTCTGACAACAGAAGTGCTAACATTGTGTGCCATAATGATGACATAATTACTTACCGATAACACACAGGTTTTGTGAAGTTGCAGACATGACATAAGTTATGATCCCATTGTAGGAATAGGAAGGCCTGGTTTGTGTAGAACAGATCCAACTGTTGAAAAAGCCCAGTAGGGGACATAGGAACTGTGAAATGTACTGAAAAGAGTTTAGCTTTACTTACTGTGATTTAGGAATACACTCATAATTTGTCAGTTGGTGTTTATATGAACAATAATTAAACAACAATTAAAGACATTACTGTGAAACATTAATCATTTTTCCCCTAAATTATGAGCCACATTAATGGTGCCATTGTCCATGAAAGACAACGCATTGAAGATGATGCTAAAAAGACATCACTTTAAAGCACAGGCTGTTATTATAGAGGCCTCACTGTTAGTGGATTGTGGAAAGACGTTTACCACTGGCTGGTGAAGGGGCTTTAGTTGTAAACAAAGATGTTTTCGTTCTATATGTTGCCAAGTGCTGATTACTTGACAGTGTAAACATGGATCATGTGTGTGGCTTTTTTCGTTGTGGTTGAACGTAATGGTTGAAACCTATCCAATGCTATCCCCTTCCCATGAAAAACAACTCAGCAGTAATACTGTACATGGTGTACAGTTTCCTATTGAGGCCTTTTCTACAGGTGAAAAAGTGGTCATTCGACTCCACAGTTATCACGAGACTGTATGTTACTACTTCAGATGTGCGGAAATGTCAGTTTTTACGAGTTTGTTGTCTTCTCTCACACACAGACATGTTTACTGGATGACTGGGGTGTTCACAGACATGCTCCTGTGTTTATAGAGCACGTCATGGCACCAACCATCCCACCCTATACAGCCCCCCACCCCTTTACAACACATCCTGCACACATGCTCCTGGCCAAATCCACACACCACACACGCCCACACTGTGTTCGCCCACACTGTGTTCAAGTTGTGGCCTTGGTCTTGTGCAGATGGCCCCGTCTTCCTGTGGAGCAGGAAACCAGAGGGTCACCTAACCAGACAGCAGCCCAGACACCTGCAGCTGACATAGCAGAGGTAACTAACAGCAACACAACTTTAAGTGGGAGCCTGTCACCACGGTCACATTTCTGCTATTGTTGAACGGCAGCCCGTGACCTTGCTTCTCATTTTTCTGTGACCCTGACTGAGTGTTTTCCCCTCCAGCTCAGCTCAGCTCATCTCTCTCTCTCTCACCTGGCACAAGATATAATTGTTCTGCAGCACAATGTCAACGCATCCCACACCCACCCAGCTGTGGATGAAGTTGTGCATCATTTCCAAGTTTAGAGATAGTCCAGAACACACACACTCAAAGAAGCATTTCAACTTGTTTTTGGCAGTGTGATCTCTGGAATGACATTCTTTGCTTCTTATCCAGAACTTGATGAGCAGGCACTATGAGCCAGGACTGCGGCCAACGTTGGGCCCTATAAATGAATATAATATTGGGCCCTCCCCATCCCAATCATGATCATCATGTTCTATGGGGCCCTGTCCCTTGGAATCGGTTTAGCAAGACTGTGTCAGCCACAAATGTCCACAGAAAATCTGACCAAGGCCAGAACTATAAACATTGAATCAACACCAACAAGAGTATAGCACAATCATAACCCAGCCAGTCCAGCGCCAACTCTTATCCCTCCCCAAGTAAGAGAGAGGCTCGACCCCTGGCAAAGCAGGTGTGGAGAGAACCCGATCGCACTGCAGAGAGTGTAACTCCAGCCACTGCTGCACTGAGAGGCAGCCTGAGATTGTGTCCCTGTCGCTCAGCAGAGTGCCGTTCCCACAGTGGTGTCAGGTTCCCACCCAGCAGCCCTGCAAATCCCCTCGGTGCAGAGCCACTGCACATGCACATGCACATGCACATGCACATGCACATGCACATGCACATGCACATGCACATGCACATGCACATGCACATGCACATGCACATGCACATGCACATGCACATGCACATGCACATGCACATGCACATGCACATGCACATGCACATGCACATGCACATGCACATGCACATGCACATGCACATGCACATGCACATGCACATGCACATGCACATGCACATGCACATGCACATGCACATGCACATGCACATGCACATGCACATGCACATGCACATGCACATGCACATGCACATGCACATGCACATGCACATGCACATGCACATGCACATGCACATGCACATGCACATGCACATGCACATGCACATGCACATGCACATGCACATGCACATGCACATGCACATGCACATGCACATGCACATGCACATGCACATGCACATGCACATGCACATGCACATGCACATGCACATGCACATGCACATGCACATGCACATGCACATGCACCGCCACCACGCTGCACAAAGCACTCGCCGAGCACATGCACATGCACATGCACATGCACACCCCATTCAGCTCTCCAGTAGCTTCCAGCCCTGCGCAGCTCCAAACAGCTGTAGCTTCGAAAAAAAAAATGTACTCAAACTGAAGCTACACAGAATGAGCTGGGCTACGTCTGGACTCGATTTTCATGACATTTTCTCATATTCATTATCAAGTTGGCGCCAGTTCTAACAATGTAACATTGAGATTTTTCAGACTGATCATTCTCCAACTCGAGGAAAATGAAGGCAGGGCCGAGAACTATTTAAACTAAAAAAAACAAACACACAACCAAACCATTCCTCAGCTAATCAGAGTCATGCCATGCCCAAATGACTAAGCGTTATGGCCTTATATTCATCATAAATGTTAAAATGATAGACTCACTGACTCCTCCAACTCCACACGTCTTCCCACTGACCTTGGCATGGCACTGACCATATGGCACCCTCTTTCATCTACAAAAGACTCCCATCTCCTCGAGCCAGACCTCCGTGTGTGTGTGTGTGTGTGTGTGTGTGTGTGTGTGTGTGTGTGTGTGTCCTGCAAGTCTGGTCGCCAAGGGAACGAGTGGCTCACAAGAAAGACCTTGAGAGTTGGATTTCAGTGGAAAGCCTGAGACTGCATGTGTTCACCACAGAGATGGAAGGCAAACTCCAGCAGCACTCCAGCCCACCACCACACACCACGATCGAGGAATCGGGGCCTAGTGTGCGGCGTGCACTGGTGAGAGGAGTGCGGGCTCCACAGCAGCAGTTTCAACTTAATGTGGCTTTTGCTAAATTCCTCAGTGGGACTTCCAATTCAGTCTGATCATAGAACGCAAAAAAAGCACAAGCTAAATCTGAAACTGCTGGCCCAGCAAACTGAAAGTGTGTCAGTGAAGCTTTAGGTTTTGCGCTTTCTGTTTACATGAAACATTCTGTCCTAACTGCCAAGACAGACAGACCTTCATGGAGCCCTACGCCACGGCCGAGTCGGCTCACCACACCGGCGATGCCCTTCCTCCTATGCTCATTCCTCACGCCTGCTGTGCCGCGCTCATCAGGCCCCAGCATGCCCTGCAGACGCACTCACAAAGGACTCATGACTGACACAGTGGCACGCCAGGCCCAACGATATGCAGCAGCCCTGAGTCACACTGATAAATGCTCCATCTTCAAGTGGATCCAAGGAGGACGCATGAGGGTGGAAAAGAGCAGCAGAGGGTTTAGGAGACCTAGACACACAGAGGGGTGTTAGCAATGGAGAGGGCCAGACGGAGTCAGACGGGGGGTTTGGGGTGGAGCAATGAGGAGAGAGAAAGGGAGAGCAGGCAGCAGGCCTGACACATGGCCCACATTCAGGCTAGCTCCCGCCTGGGTGCTGCTAACGAGAGAAAGCCCTTTTGTTCTCTAGTGAACAGAGAGAGATGTGAGAAGGGACATCTTGCATTATTTAAAGTCAAGTGAACAATCAAATGTCTCTCCATCAGGAACAATAGATCAACCAAGTTTGAGAAGAACAGACAAATCTGAAACTATACTGAGGCGTTCACATTTGGTGTGTTTTAAAGGCTTACCTGTTATCCCTGTTGAAACGGACACTGAAGCTGAACACACCAAGAATGTCAAGCTTGGTGCTAAGGCTAAACAAATAATCTTAAAACCAGACTAAAAGAATTTCACAGGACTAAAAGAATTTTCGTAGGTCTTCGTAGAAAATAGCCAACCATCTTGGTGTAAGGAATAATCTCAAACAATCTTACCAAACGTCTTTCAGATTTTCTGCAGAGTTTGGTGTGTGCATAAATCCCCTTCAACCCCAAAGGTCAGAGAACCCATTAATTACGGTACATCGGTCATGCCTGCTCTTTGCTAGGCCTACTTGTGAGAGTCCTACTGTGTGTGCTGCCTGTGCAATAATGTTTTGGGGTGTCACAAAGAGGTCGAGTAAGAAAGTGAGGAAATGTGTAGGCTTTTAATCACATTATTATGACCATTAAATGTAGGCCTATGCTATTTTGCATGCTAAAATCTGATTCATCACAAGTAAATAAAGAATGGGAACGCAGGTTGGATAATTATATTCTTAGTGTTAATTCCTCTGTATGTCCTGCTGGTGACCTCAGTACCTGTTAAGACGCTCTTAGCCAGTAACGAGAACTCTGATCACTCGTAGATCCAGCCTACGAGTGTTTTCACAACGCTCTTAAGCTACGATGGTTTTGGGAAACAGTCAGCAAACCTTAAGAGGGACTTTATGACCAGGCTTACTATGCTTTCAGGAAACCCGGCCCAGATCTAGGCCAAATCAATATTTGTAACCACTTCCCCCTTCATCTGACTGCCCAAACTAAACGTACAAAACAGGCAGTTTTACAAACACATTTACAATGGTGTTTATTATGTAACAATATATATGTACACTTTCCTCTTGATGTTATAAACTGTATTTAGAAAATAAAATAAAACTCTATTAGCTTGTTCCAACAGTGGAGGTGAATGATAAAAGACAGCCTGATATTACTGGTGAAATGTGAAGCCCATTTATTTTGCACACAAATATGTTTGTGTGTATGCCTGTGTGTATGCTTAGATGCCTACATGCATCTTATTTTTGACAATCACATCAAACAAACAATCTCAGTGCTATGTCAACAGATTTCTCCAAACAGCTCATCATCTGCCTGCATACTTCTGGAGGAATCGTCATTTATATAAACCTCATTCTCTCCACACCCAGTATGCAAGCTGTTCAGGCTAAAGGAGGCCGTCAGAGTGTGCGCACGGAGACACACACACACACACACACACACACACACACACACACACACACACCCATAGGAAGAAACCACTTTACTGCTGAAGGGCCAGTGGGTGTGGTGAGTTTTGCTTAACTTTCTGATTTAGGAAATATTCTCCTGTGTGCACTTCCCATCACTTGAGAACACCCTCACTGCTGGAAACATTGGGGACAGCCAGATAAAATGAGCTCAAGTCTTTGTGGACCCCCCATAAAAACGAGACACTCACACACGCCCCACACACACACACACACTCCCTCCCTCTCTCACCACACACACACACACACACACACACACACACACATGACCAGCCTTTACATAAATGGGCCTACATATCCCATACTCAGCCACCTCCCTTCTCCTGTCCCCATATGAGTAGAGTAAAGCAAGCACCTGGTCCCTAGAAGTCACACAGCCAGGGCAAGAACACAGTTAACCCCTGGGCCCTGGCTAATGCAGTTTACTACCCCAACGTCAAGTCAAGTCCTGCACATTCAAGTGTTGAAGTCCCCACTGCCCCAAGAACTCATGCCAATGAGTCTTCGACTGTCCAAGGTCCCTCTTGGTCAAAGTATAACATCATGAGTCCGTCACTCCGCCTTGTCAGTTCCTCTCAATTTGCTCAATGTCCAACTCTCCACCCAGCTGATATACATCGCGCCTACTCTCGCACAACCCCGCCCACAAGGGCTCACGCTCCTTCCCATTGGTCGTCCCTGAGTTCAGGTGCCCACAGCCAGGTGGGTCTGCGTCCTGGTCGTCAGCAGAGGAGTCATCCTCCGCATGGCACTGCCCCTCTGAGCGGCAGCGAGGTTCCTCGCCCTGGTCGCCCACCGAGGCGAAGGCGGTCTCGTACTGGTGGCTACTGCTCAGCGCGGGCGGGACAGGGTTTGCGTCCTCCCCAGTGATCCCAGGGCAGCTCAGGCTGTGGAAGTTCCGAAGTTTCTGCAAAGACAAGAGAAAAGACACAGGTCAGTATGGTATGTATTTATGTACATTTCCAATAATGTTACAGAGAAACTATCAGGGGCTATTTGAAGAGTCAAATTCTTCCATGACTCCGTCTCAAGACTGAAAGTTTCCATGCATACTGCAACACTGAAGTGCAAAATCCCCTGGAGAGAACGTAGAGCTCCAGTTGGTTTAAGTGGTAAGGCGCCTTCCTCCTTCTACAAAACCCACAGCCTATATGAGGAACAGCTGAGAGAGTGGTTTCTTGTCCGAACCTCTAGTATGAGGACTGACCTCAAACATAATACACAACCCCACCCTACAAAACTTGGCTAATCGCTAATCACTGTGAAACACTCATTTTGTTTGATGATTCTATTCAAAACTAGCATTTCTAGTCAGTCACTATGCAATATACATGGGAATTACAACATTTGAAAGGCCTTTCAGTAATGTCCAAGATAAACATACAGTAAATCAACAAATCTGAGCGCTGGGAGTCTTTAAACTCTCCACTCAAATCACACAGGGAGCAACTTAAATGACGACACAGAACACACAACTGCACGACAATGTAGTAAAGCAAAACTGTAACAAAACAGTGAATCATGACACCCCCATAAGAAATAACCTTTCCTTTTAGGGTATGGATTTCCTTTAATGACAAAACCCAAGGCCAAGTTGCCATGGGAACAGAACATTTGCTTGGTAGTATTTTCTTCTTTTCTGCTCTCGTTGTTTGAGACGTTGTACAGAACAATGTGCCCCGTGCTTCATTTGAGCACAATGTGGGGCGGCGGTGTGCCACCCCAGCGGGCTGGACTGTCCTGCCAGGCGGAGCGGAGCGCATGATGCAGCGCGGCGGAGCCGGGAGCATCTCATTAATCACTCATTTACATACAGCCACCACAATGGTGCTCCTGCCTCTCCGCCGCTTGACCAGGACCCTGGGGTTACACGGGCAGGACAAAAGGGGGAAGGTCAGATGTGTTCAGATATCTACAGTTGTTTGAGACAACTGCTGGGGGACTTAAGTTTGGAGTATGTGAACTTGGACTCACTTTCTCACACACACACACACGGCTCGGATAACTGACATCAGCCAGCCACGGCCCTGGCCTTGCACTCCCCCAGTGTGCAGAACAATGAGTGCATACATCTGGGCTGCTGTGTGAAATGTGCAGCCCCATTCCCACAGCGCACTGCAGCGTGCCTGCCTGCCTGTCCGCCTGCCCGGGGGCCCCAGCATACAGCAGCTGGCGTGAGCCACGCCGTGGCCACGGAGAATGGAGAGGGCCCCTGCAGATTAGCCAGGACAGCATGGACAGAACAACTGCCACTCGAGGCTCTATAGAGTAAGGAGCGGGGGCTGCCCCCACTGATAAAACACACGCCTGTTATGTAATAATGCAAAGAGGGGTCTCACACACAGCTTGGCACTCTAAGCCCTCCTCAGACACGCTGAGAGAGAGAGAGAGAGAGAGAGAGAGAGAGAGAGAGAGAGAGAGAGAGAGAGAGAGACACACACAACACACACACGCAGCAGGGCGACAGACCGGCAGGAGAGGCCTGTGAATGAGCAGGGAGAGAAGTGAAAACTGGTCATCTGTATTAGGCCTCTCTCTCCCTCCCTCGGGTAGCGGCTGGCCGGGGCCACATTCTGAGCAGCCCCACATCAAAGAGGCCCCTCTGTATGTTTTGGCACTACTAAACATTTCCCTCACTATTTGCTCAGCCCTGCTGGCCCATTAGGTGTGGGAATCTGCAGAGACCTCCACCATCTGGTATTACCACCATATTTGGTTTGCCATTTGTATAACTTAGTAATTTTATAGGCACCATGGAAATGAAAGCAAGGGTGGTACGGAGCTGTACATCTAAGCTTTACATCTAACACGGGGGCAGCCGTGGCCCACTAGTTAGCACTCTGGACTTGTAACCGGAGGGTTGCCAGTTCGAGCCCCGACCAGTGGGCCACGGCTGAAGTGCCCCTGAGCAAGGCACCTAACCCCTCACTGCTCCCCGAGCGCTGCCGTTGAAGCAGGCAGCTCACTGCTCCGGGATTAGTGTGTGCTTCACCTCACTGTGTTCACTGTGTGCTGAGTGTGTTTCACTAATTCACCGATTGGGTTAAATGCAGAGACCAAATTTCCCTCACGGGATCAAAAAAGTATATATACACTTATACTTATACTTAACCTTCCTCCTAGACAATAAGCCATCCCACTCAACATACAGAATGAAGACGCTGAGATCCATCCTGGTTCATCTGAATAAGACCCAGTTAAGTGCAGATGCACTTGGTCCAGCTGGCAGAGACAAGTCCCTCATACTCATCCCTCACATTAGCCTAAAAGTGTGACAATCGTCTAACAATGATTAAATAAAACTGATCATTAAACGGTGCCAAGATCTACCCAAATCACAAAAATGACCATTTAAAAGGTAAATCACTGCAACACCTGAGAAAGAACTGGTATGAGAACCATTATGAGTGAGGAACACAGAGGTAAAATAAGCAGAGTTTTATTTTTAAAATCCTGTATTTTGGGTCAAGCCTTAGCTGTACAGTTAATCACTGCAACAACACCTGAGAAAGAACTGGTATGAGAACCATTATCAGCTCAGAATTATAGTGCAACATAGTCTAGGGATTGGACAAGGGAAGCATATCGGAAATGTGATGCAGTGTGTGGGTAGCTTCAAACAAATTCCGGCTGATTGCCAATACAGACACTGACATACACATCTTTTTTATTTCATGGGAAAGAACAGGCATGGGGGAGAGATAAAAAGGTGTCATATTTAGACCAATCATATTTGGATCTCAAGCAGGACAACATTCCAGCCCAGTGCTCCAGCACAAAGCACAGGCAGCGCCACGAGAAGAGCTCACACACACACACACACACACACACACACACACACACACACAGGTAGCCGAACAATCAGCAGGAAAAGCGTCAGCCCCACACGAGAGAGACCTCAGAAGTCCTGCAGCGGGAGCGCATTGTTGCCGTGCCACTGGAATGCTTTTGTGTACGCGAGCTTGGCAGCAGCCGTCTCGCTAGGGGCTGGACCGTTTCAAAGTGTAGGTGTTCTGGGTCGCCGCAGACTGTTTGTTAAGACACCACTGAACTCTGGGTGACTTCCTAGCGTGGGCCATGGCCAGCTCTGTTTATAGCTCTGATTGCTGGGAGCACAAAATTACGGTATTGCGTGAGAGCATGGCTGCCAGTAAAGGGTGTGTGTTTGGCAATGTGACGTGCATGCCATGTTCTGGAGTGCATGTGAAACGGAGAAGCTGGTAAAGATTGTATAATTATTATTATTATTATTATTATTATTATCCCAACATTATCAACAACAGCTTTCAAAGAGGTGCATTGTTTACAGGAAGAGTATTATTAAAAAGTTTTTAGAAATGTCTCTTCAAAAGGAAGTTTTAAAATCCTTGCTCTTGCTAAGCTATGCCCGTCCTTCAGTCACAACAATGATAAAAACAACTGCTGTGTCCTGTCAACAATAAAAAAAGTTATACACTACCATGCTTATGGCTGCAATAATTATTGACCTGACCCAGTTGCTGGGTTTATAGCAGCCTCTCTGCCAGGCCCTCTAGGTTAATGTGCAGGAGTTCCCATCCCAGCTAGGCATCTGTGGTGTGCCAGCACAAACAACACTCAGTGGACCTTTCCAAAGAGGTACATTCTGTCCATGGAGCTGATGGGTTGAAGCCATAGGGGACTCCAACACTGGCGCACATTTGGAAACTCAAATGCACAGCTGCACATGATTATTTCCAAGCTCCCCGCTCGGAGGGGTTGTGCTCTAAACCGCCACCGGCTGACCAGAGCCAAGGGAAAAACCTTCATTTCTCCCACTCCTCTGGGTGGGGGGGAGGAAAATCTGTGTATTTTCGAGGAATTAAGCCATGGGCCAGATCGCCATCAGCTGTAATGAAACATGGCTTTCAAAGAAATAAGAGGGAATCAGCCTGGGGAGAGCAAAGGAGAGGGGAAAGGGAGTGGGGCGCTGCTGCTCAGAGTTCACAAGGCAAGCTGGCTTTGAATTGGGAAACAAAAACACAAGGCCTGCCCTTTTCACAGAGGAAGCCAAAAGGGAGAATCAGTCAGTGCCAGTGAGGCGATTAGATACATGTACTTGTATGCAAACACCTTTTGAAGGCTGCAGAAAAGAGCGGTTGTGTGCCAGCGGCGGCCGGTCAAAGAGAGTCGGACAACACTGGCCTGGGCTGCCACACCAGACAGACACGTCTCACACGCGGGCTGCCTCAACGCACCATCTGTTTCCTCTCGCCTGTTGCCAAGCTCCACATCTGAGGAGTGCCTCGTGGTCCTACTCTACTTTTCCTTCCAGCGCCGCTATATCTGTGTGTGTGTGTGTGTGTGTGTGTGTACACAATCAGAAAAATGCTACACAGAAGGGATGTGTGTGAAAACATGTGCGTCACAGTAAGCGATGGGTAACAAAAGTAGCGTTAGCATGCTGTGCATGTGTATGATTCTACAGTAAGAGATGAAATGGTAGCCTCAGCATGGTCCAGCACAGCCATGATATGGGCAGAGCAGCAGGAGTTTGGGGCTGTTAAATCCATTTTGGGGGGAGACTCTGCTCAGTGAGCCAGAACGTCTCATCCCTCATTAAGAGCTCCTGGAGCGTGGCGAGAACAGAGGAGCAGACGTCTTCGGACGAACAGACAGTAAGCCAAACTGACAACAGGCTGCAAGACGCACTCAGCCTTGCTATGGACACAGGGCCTAAAATGGTGCGAATGGCACACACTGAAGACACAGTAAAGTAGGTTAACCAGCTGGAGAGAGCAGCTTCAATTTGGGAACAGGTGTTATCTGAGACAGTTGCACACTGTTAGTTGGCAGTATCTGCACAGGAGATTTGACTTGCACACTACAAAAGAAAGGAGGGGGAATGCAACATGGCCTTCTAACAGGGGCAGCCTAATCTGAACTTGGTTCAGCCAAGGACAAGGAAGTGAGGAACACAGAGGTAAAATAAGCTGACTGAAAACCAAAAAAACAAAAACAATTTTGGGTCAAGCCTTAGCTGTACAAATTCAGGGACAGAGCCATACAGAGTAAGTATATAGAGTTAGCTGATCTGTTTCAAACATGGCTTATTTGGTCTGCTTGTTCAACTCTCTGCCAGGCCCTCTCAATTAACGTGCGCCACAACAAGGCCACTCCATCAGTATATACTACATCCCCACCCCATGTAAGAAGAGGGCATCGAGCCCGAGATTCTCACCTGCGTCATCTTGGCCAGGTCCAGAGAGGGCCTCTGCTTGTGAGAGTCGGCTGGTCGGCGGCGCTTGACTCCAATCTTCTTGTCATTCAGAACGCAGGGTTGGGAGCGGCTGCGTGCCAGGCCACTCTGCCCGCCGCGGCGGCCCAACTCCGGGGTGGAGTCTGAGGAGGAGCAGGCCTCGACGTGGCCCTGGGGCTCTGGGAGGCAGATCTGCTCGTGAGAGAGGTAGAGTGGGCAGGGTGGCTTGGAGGGCGAGGAGGACGGGGAGGTGGGGGAGGCCAGGAGGCCCGTGAAGGCCGAGGGAAAGGCGAGGCTGCCGCCGAAGCAGGGCAGCTCCAGGCCATTGGAGCGCGTGGGCAGGCTGAAGCTGGAGCTGCGCTGCATCCCAAGGAAGCTGGACGAGGCTCCAGCCGCCGCGCCCGAGTGCCCAGTCCTCTGGGCCACACTGCCGCCGCTGTGACAGCGCCGCTTCTCCACCGCCGTCCAGACGCGCGAGCCCTGGGGTCGCCACGGAGAGCGGCAGCCAGCGGCCAGCTCGTCGGAGCAGGAGAGGGAGCGACACTGGCGCTTGCTGGGCGGGGCAGTAGAAAGCACGTGCGCAGGGCTACTTTCGCTCAGACTCAGATCCTGGAGCAGGTTGCTGATGGTGCCGGAGGTGCCCCAGGGGGTAGCGGTCAGGCTCTGGCAGCTCTCAGGAAGGGCGTCCCACAGGCTCTCCAGGCTGGAGCCCACTGGCCGCTGCTGGATGCCACAGCCCCTGCCCATCTCACACCACCTGCTTGACTCTGAGAGCGCACACACACACACACACACACACACACACACACACAGGGGAAGAAAAAAAAGGATGAAATTATTAATATGAACATTAATGACTTTAATTACATTTGCAATACATATTTTAACCTGTTTTTTAACGATGGCCTGATAAGATGAACAACCTCCTTTGTCGTATTTACGTATCACAATGTATTCCCTTACGTATCACAATGTAAGGATCAAGCTGGTCTTCATTCAGCTGGTGTCAAGCAGTGGTCAGACAAAAAGAGCAGGAATTACTAGCTCCTACAGAAGGCTGTTTTTCACTGCAGGAACTGGAAGGGATGCTTCAGGGCAGCCCACACTTTTGTGTGTGTTCTGACCGCAGGACCTCTTTAAGTATAGTTCTCGGGAGTAATTCTGTGTGGCCCTGAAACTACTGGGTGGTGCTTCGAGTGATGATGGATGGCATTAATTGGTTGAGTGTAAGACAACAAGTGCCATTTTTTAAAACCAGCACAAATATGTTCTACTATATCTTGATTACATCGCAGCTTATGAAGTACCATGAAAATCCAAAAATCAAAATACATTTGCTTCCTACTACTACTACTACTACTACTACTACTACTACTACTACTACTACCGCTACCGCTACCACTACTACTACTACTACATAGCTTAAATGTATATAGCTCCTTTCAGGATACCGAAGATCGCTTGACAAACAAAGGGATGGGTAGGGAATGGAAGGTCAGAGGGTTACACGGGTTGTTTACAAATTTTACAAGGGTTTAAATTATGCCCAGAGCAACTTGAGTTAAGTGCCTTGCTCAAGGGCACAACTGTAGAAGCCGGGAATTGAAGCGACAACTTTCAGGCTACGGCACGCTAGCCCAGTTCCTTAACCACTACACTACCACCTCCCCAATTAGATATCTTGCAGGCACCATTTAATCCCGACCATGTCAATCCACGCGTACAGCTGTATAGCGTAGCACTGTGAAATTCCAAGTACTCTAAGTACATCTAGTCAGCACCAGTGCCACAAGTCAAGTCAATGCATATAATACTATTCAAGTCACATCAGTCATCACAACCTTACAATGACATCATATACAGATCAAGGGAGGGTTGTTCATACATCGTATCAGAAGTTGCGGTTGCCCTGTTTTGCACCGTGGAATATTAACAGTTAAGCTAACATGCAAATAAAGCATCCAACACAAGATAGAGTCTATTACTTTATTTAATGTGGTGCTTTAGAAGTATATGGGTCTTGATGTGTAGCCTGCCTGCTTCAAATTCACATTTTGTGGCATTTGACATGGAACTATACTCTCATTCCAGCGTAATAATCAAGGAACACCATGGGCGCAGCAGCACAATGATATTATGTAGCACCTGAAAATAGTCCCCATAGGCTAAATTCCAGGAACAAGTTTGAGCTGCAGCAGACGAATTGGTTAGTGACGCCTGAATGAGTATAGTTCCATCTCAAATCAGCCTATAAAATTGCCACATTTCATTTTCAGTTGGAGAGGAGACAAGTTTTAAATAGGAAAATTACCGGAAATCATCACTTTTAAACGTGATGCTAGCAGGCGAGAATCTAATGGTCTAATCCGATTCAATGATTCAGACTCAGAGAACGGCTGGATGAACTGGAAAAAGGTTAAAATCAATTGCTTAACTCAAGGGGAAGTGGAAAATGAGTGTAATTCCCCAAATGGTGGAATATCCCTTTAACATAGGAAAGATCTGCACACACACACATACATGAACACACACACACGCACGCGCACACACACACACAAAAATGTTGTAATTGATGTCACTAGTCAAAACATACACAGACACAAAGAGGAACATCATTGCAACCTTCATATTTGGTGAAGTGTCACCTAGTGAGCATCATTGTCACAGTGTAAAACGTCAGGAAGTGAGTAAGTGTTTTCAATGTATAAAACTTGCAAAAACAAATTGCACACATATCAGATATATGCTTTGACACTTGCACCACATATGAGTGCATTGTTGGTTTCCGAAATGGTACGGGTCTCGGAGCCACACGTGCTTGGGCCCGTCATGACCGCTTGCGGCTATATTTTTGGTTGTTCTCACTCACACTTTGTTAGCTAAAAGGGAGCAAAAGGCTAACTGCTCTAACCAACTTCCAGTGAATTATTCTAAGCTAGGCTAATGGTGTCAGATTAGGTTATTGCAAAGAGAAGAGAAGGGAATGCATCCTCTTATCTAACTCTGGGTTAGATGGCAAATAAGCTTACTTCCCAAAATGTTGCCGTGTTCCTTTAAGCAGAACCTTGCTTTTGTGTGTTGGCCATTTTATTGGTTAATTGCTAGCAATGCAGGATTTGACATAGCGTTAGTGACTATGACTAGCGTTATCTAACTTGTTTTGGCACTGAATCACCCTTACCTGACTCAGTTAATCCCGCCTTCCACCTTGACACCACCTCAAGTACTACTTAGAACAGGCTGGCCAAAGGATAAAGGTGAGGCCAGAAACCTGGGGACAATAGCCCTGAGGAAGCCTCGCAGAGGCACAAGAAGTGACAATGGGGAAGCCATTAGCCTCCATATGCCTTAATTCACCTGACTTTGGCCCAACAGTGGGGAAGTGGCTACTATGTAAGGTTAGGAAAAGTTCTTGGATTATGACAGGCTCATGACTGCACAAATGCACCATTTCTCTCTCAATTCTCTGGCTACAGGGCATCATCTGCTTATGCAAGTATAGAAAGCTTTAAAGCTAAAAGCTTTAACTTTGAGACCCTAATCAACCTGAGATCTAAAAACGTAGGCTTAAAAGACAGAAGTAGCATGAACAAAACCTTGTCAACAAAACGTCAAGTAACATCCAGCTGCAAGACACGCAAGCAAAGCATTGGGGTCTTTTTCTGAAGGTAAACAAATCTATGTCTGAAGAATGCAACACTCTTATTTCAGTCTTTTCAGGAAAGGAGTACAAAGCACAACAAAGTCTGGCTCTCTACAGACAACAGCTGCCTTTCAACACAGCCAACAGCCTCACAAGCTGTTCAGGGAACATTTCAATAGCCTTTAATTACATAGTAAAGGAAGGAGAAAGGGAGAATCAACCGAGTCCAATCAAGACGGGATGACGAGAGAGACAGCATGAAAAGTGAACAAAGAGAACAGGAAGACCGTAAACAAGAAAAACATTTTCACCTGGAAGATTTTTTAATCGTCCACTGGACAGATAATTTTGCGGTCACAGCTACACTGAAGTTAAAGTAAGTAAAATGGCAAAACAGATAACAGATATTGCAATACTCATGGAAAGGTAAAAAGGTGAGCATGTAGGAGATGCATACCAGAATAAAAACCTTAGTGCCAGAAAAAAACTGGTTAAATTACATAACTTTTCATTGGTTGAGGCTAGCCTGGTGCTGCCATTCCACATTAAGTGCATTCATTGAGGGTTGAATATCTCAAGTTGGGGACACTGCTACCAAACCCAAATGAAAGTGAGGGTAAGCCTGTAGAGATGTAAGCAGTAGCATATTTCCCTCCATATTACCA
Organism: Alosa alosa; assembly: GCF_017589495.1. Classification (NCBI taxonomy): domain Eukaryota; kingdom Metazoa; phylum Chordata; class Actinopteri; order Clupeiformes; family Clupeidae; genus Alosa; species Alosa alosa. The sequence goes on from NC_063210.1 coordinate 2,181,115, forward strand.
AAACTTGATCCACGTCATTTCTATTTTAAGAGATTGTAACTTGGGTCTTCCTGATAAGAGCAACTTTGTTGAGGAACTGGAATTCCCAGTCAACTCAACCACTCCTTACAGTTCATTGTGGTCCAGAAAACTCAAAGCTAGTCAGGCTAGGGTTAGCATTAAAAGGGCAGAAAGTATCATATTAATGTCCCCCTTTCCCTGAAGCCTTTTCTATGCAACATTTAGGTAAAGAAAGATCTGTCAGGTGTGCCAACCACCCACCTCTTCAGACAAGTACTTACCCATGATTCCACAGGAGAAGAGAGCTGCCCCCTGGCTCATGGTCACTGTCTCACACTGTAAAGAAACAACAAAAGGAAGTGTGCCTCCTCAACACTACACTTGGACAAACACAGACACACAGCAACCCTTTAGGCAAACGTCAGTTCTGTACAATTCACAATGAGGCAGGAAACCGATCACTCCCCTCCTCCCCACCAACAGCAGCAGCCATGCCAGCAGAGATGGGTCATGTAGACCACAAACAAATCAGCTGTCTGTGCATGTCAACGAGCTAGCAAGCCAGATGCTAGAGAGAGGGGAGGGGGGTTCGGGGCCTTCACCAAACAAGCTGAGGAAACTCTACTGGCAAAGACATTCAGTCTTAACTGAAGCTCACGTTTAAGAGGAACTCTCGAATGACTTCAACCCAGATAATGTGAGACAAGCACTGGTCAGATTTCCAGGGAAATTTTTGTCATTCAGTTTTCATTCTGTTCTCATGAGTCATGCTAGCCTGGTCCAGGGCAAAAGCCACAAGAGCCAAAAGAGTTTTTTTACAGAGGAAATAACTGGACTGATGACAAACCCTTTCTGATAACAATTTGACACTTTTACAATACCTTATTTACAGCTTAAATGTCCTCTCTATCAAAACAAAAATGAGGATGTAACTTTCCTTCCTAAACTTTACAACAGTGATTAGAGGTTCCTATTTAAAATATTTAAACAAAGCTTACCGGCTCGAAGTTTGAATCTTTGGATGTTACATCATCAGCTCCCTTCTTTTCCAGTGTTTTAGCTTGAATAATCACCATGACAACACACATCTTTGCCACAGTCCGATCCAGTGCAGAGCTGACCCATCAGAGCCCATCTTTAACGGAGGCACTGAGTTACAGGCACACACTAGATGTCCATCAATGCAAATGTTCCTGTCAAGTTCCTCTGAAATGTTCTTCAGGGCTCTGCAGGAGTCTGTGGAGATAAGACAAGGGCTTTAGGCTTTCTTTTGTTTGACCCAGAGAGCAGGAGGCAAGCCGCCGGGACAGCGGGGGAAGAGTGTGGCTGCAGTGCCCAGAGTCTGACCTCCCCACCGCCTGAGGAATTCTTCTCCACTCTCCCTCCTTTTGTCTGGCAACATATACACAGAACTCTTTCAGTAATCAGTGTGTACACGCACGCACGCACGCACGCACACACTGTGAGCACACATACACATACACATACACATACACATACACACAGACACACTGACACACAGACACGGGAAAGGACAGAAGAAAACACAATTCTAGAAAAAAGAAAAAACACTGATATTGTAGGTTACAACAGCACTAAATTCTGCGCAGACAGAGTGCTCGTTCTCTTCCTGTGTATTCATGGCCCAAAACTTGCAATCTGCCAATTACAGCAGATGTGTCCACTCTTTAACCTTTCCCAATTCCCTCTTGTATTGCAACCTCCAGAGCTAGGGTTAGTATGGAAATCTGACCTTTTGGATGATCAAACATCATACCGAAGACAAGAAACCATTCAGGCTGCTAGGCTAGACTACATGAAACTACATCAACACCACTTACCAGTAATCCCCCGTTATATTTCAGCTAACTGAAATATAAATAGGTGTGGCGATAAGAATCATTCACTGGAAACTGGGATGACTAGTCCAACAGTTCCATATTAAAGAGCAGACGTCATGCAAAGAGAACAGGAAGAAAACCTTTTCCATGGCATTAGTAACTGATCTACTTGCCCTGTGGTATAAAGCTTCACCGGGCACACACCTGCCCAATGCTGTTCACCCACATGACCTCATAAAATCATTCAATGCCCAAAGGAGTCACTAGCCTATGACCTGTAGATGGATGCTACAATACAGGGTCTCATTCTCAGTTGAGACAGAGCACAAAGCCAACACTGGAGAGCTAATAAGCAAGACTTACTGTAGGCCAAACCATTGCCACTGCTGATAGGATTAAGGGTGTGCAGCTACCATATCATGCACCGCGTGATGCTAATGATCAAGCTAATGATCCAGCTAATGATCCTCTCCCTCTAATTTGTCCACATGCCAGGTTATGCTACACACCAACAATATCATGCTATTGATGGGAGCAAGACCCAGCAGAACTAGAGCACTGAAATCTGTTCAATGCAGATGAATGGGCAACCTTGGCAGTTCCTCTCCACTCTCACACTTGTATCAGGTTCCTCAGGATGACTTGGCTGATCTGGATTATCCCCTAAGCAGTGCCTTTGTTTCAACCGTTTCTGGAAGAAGAGGTGCTCAACAACTTGAATAACAAATGCACCCAATGTTGCTACATTCTAAAAAGTATCAAGATATTGATAAGATATATAAGATATAAGATAAGATATATAAGATATAAGATAAAACACAAGTTTTTAGGTCAACAAGATCCGTTTGACCAAGGTATCTCATCTCCAAGGATATGTCAATGCTGAAGAGCAATTTCATTTTTCTTAAGAAAATGTCTACAAACACAATGAACCAATGTCTACAATGAGCCAATTAAACTGAATTCTCATCCCATGACTATATGCCTCAGCAAACAAGTTTTATTTCAATCCTACCTACAATTGTATGAGGTCACAGTGACCTTGGCCTTTGACCACCAAAATCCAATCAGTTCATTCTTGAGTGAGTTCATGTGAACATTTGGGGTGAATTTTAAGAATTGTCCTTGAGGCTTTCCTGATATATAGTGCTCACTTGCGAGTCAAGAACTTGAGGCTAAAGTGACCTTTTTCCTTTAACCAACCAATTCTAATCAGATAATCTTTGAGTCCTAGTGAATGCTTGAACAAAATCTTCAGCAAATTAAAGTCACAGTGACCTTGACTTTTGGCCTTTGACCACCAAAATCTAATCAATTCATATTTTTAGACCAAGTGATTGTTAATGCTAGCCTAAATGTAGAAGAATTCTCTTACTTTAAACCACAGAAAACTTGCTGAAATAGCTGACATTGCAAGGACTTTTGTGCCGTTGATGCTCTGCTGTCCAATCATGTATGCCTATTTATTTTCCCGAACCAATCCTGCTGCTGTACTGTAGGGCATAAAGTGTCCCTTCAACCACTGTCTTCACATCAGCTGACATCAGTCTCAGATTGGCCAACCACAAGAAAAAAACATGCATATCTGGCCACCTCAGCCTATTTGCTAACTATGCACAGGAGAATTAGAGAGGGTTGTGGCACAATGGTTAAAACAGTCTGGAGGTACAAATTAATTAGTTAAAAAGGTATTGTACCCTATGGCTGTCAGTCACCATCATTTCACTTCATTTATGTATGACAGTGTATTGACCAAACCTATGCAGGCCTAGGCTACAACCAACGAAGGGCCGATCTAAACCTCTATCAAACAAAGGCTGACATTGTTTTCTGATATTCAAATAGCAGAATATTTATACGAAATGCAAGTTCTATAAAAAAAAAGAATGGTTTTCTCTGTTAACACCAGCTTATGGGTAATCTATGGTGTTGTCTATATCAGTCAGAGCTAGTATGACAGTGTTTTCATGTAGACAAACAGTGTGGTATATTGGATAGCATAAATACCCATGTATAGGTACCACATCCAAGTATTAGCCTAATGGCAAGACTACTAAAGTTTACAAAATCAATGTAACCTGTGGTTAAATAGTCAGGAAATCAGGTGAAGTCTGCCAATACTGTGGCAATAACATGAAGCAAACAATCAGGATGGTGACTACAACCAGAGCTTGAGTGTTTTAGCACACCCTCAAAATGGACAGTCCTAGACAAACTTGTACTGGTGTTTAAAGACAAGAACAATTATTTGAATACCCATCGATATGCAGATGGCAGCGCAAAGGGTTTGAGGGTTTTCAAAAAACACTTTGAGTCTTGAGGGCTTTGAAACCACAGAGCCGGCAGTATGTGAGCATAGGGTGGGGGATAGTTCACCAGTGGATTCACAAGTAGGCAGCTGCCCCAGCCACTTACCATAAACACAAAGGCCCAGCCGGCCTGCTCCTCTTAAACCAGCTTGTCAAGGGAGAGGCCTTCCTTTTTCAGAGGGAAGTGCTGATTTAGAGGCAGGCCATGTTCACCCAGTCCATGCATCCACCACTGTATAACAGGGCATAAGGACATGCATGTTGTGCTGCAGACAAAGTCCTTTAACAGCATGTGACTTTTGTTCCAGCAAACCCTTGTTCCATTTGGGATAGCTTGCACGCCAACAGACGGCCTGTTAAATTGTTACCAGGCAATAAGAAGCTTTGGCACGAAACCGAAGGCTGTGCCACCACAGCCACAAGTATGTAACAAAGGGTGAAAGATGGAGAAAGAAGTGCAAGACAATTTCAAATAATCTCAAAGGGCAATTAGGTGTGAGATATAAGATGGGAAGCATAATAGCTGAGGACCTTAGTACTTTCTTCATAAACATGACATTCTTTCAATGTGATTGACATCACATTGTGGATGTAAAATGTTGATTTAGCATTTCTTCAAATAGTAAAACAATGTGTAGATGCAAGTTCAAGTCAGCAGAGAATGCTGTGCCCATATCTCAAAGTGCAGCAAACTGGAAATTACAATGTTGAAATGTGTATTATGTATAGAATATGTAGCCTGATTTCTCAGTGTAGTCTATTTTTATTGTCACCCAGGCGTCCACGTACAAGTTCTCAAACCTTTCTGAAGCAACAAAATTTATTACAGCTTAGAAACAATAGTATCACAATTGTTACACTTGAGACCAGCTTTCACAACTAGCATACCCTACTAAATATTAAGCATGAACAAGGTCAAGGAAGGGGATTAACTAAACACAAACTCAAAATAGTTTGTGCAACATCAGGGCCCATGTACATAATATAGAACATATCTAATCAACTTCTCAGTTACCCTCTGCGTTTTGGGTATTGCGAGCTACAGCTGATCATAAAAATCAATAACACAGGTAGCTTATGCAAAACATAAATGCATGTCACAGTTTGTCCAACTAACTTGTGCAGAAATGATGGCTTACATCTCATTGGCAGTCATCAATTCATTACAAAGACACCAGATTGGCAAGACAATTTCCCTAAGTCAGCATGCATACCTTCATGTTATGCACAATTGTGTATCACTTATGCACATTATGTAAATGGTCAGTTGTAATTGAACCGAGCTATGCTAAGGTGTGTGAATCAATCCTACCGAAGTACAAGACACTTCTGTAATTATACACCGTGACCGATGCACTTTTGACAATAGTTCAAACTATCAAAACTTCTACTGTACTGCAACTATCTGTACGAAAACTAGCAAAACAAAGGCATTTAAGCTCTGTTTATGTCTGTTTATGTCCATATTTGGCACTAGTGTACTTTGAGATACTGTCCACACAAATTAAAACCAGTAGTCTAATTAACCTACTGTTCATACCCGATACTACAGTATCAAGGTGTACGCTGAATGGGAGGCCTCGTCTGGCTGAACAACTGAACTAAAACCAAAGTGGGGACTTTTGTCCTTGACGCAGCAGCTTTCCCCATCACAAAGGTGGGTAATTTCCCCCTGATAACCAGAACACCGTCGTTGCCATTGTACTTATTCTATCAAGACATATGCCCTAAACTACATTTTATTACAGTTAATCGATGTCATTAGATACATGCCTAATACTTTTCAGAATCCATTAAATTAAAATATGTATTCTATGGAAAAAGGGGGGCACCTCAAAAACAAACTTTTGCCATATTATGTGGTCTTTTAAAGCTAGTTGATCTTAAAATCGCATGCTTCTGCAAATAACCCGCGTAAAAGAAAAATGAAACAAATTCCAAAGGAAAAAGTGCATGGTTTACTTAAGGTTAATGTTGTCAACTAGTAAATTAACATTACCTCGACCGTTCTTGTATTCATTCTAGCTTCTACACATTCAAATTTCAGTTAACTCAAATGTTAGAGTTAATGTTAACCTTTTTAGCTGATCCAGAATCGATGTTCATTTGCTTATCTAAGAGTGTCATTGCCAGACGAAAATCTGAGTTGGTTAAATAAACTTGAAGACAAACAATGGCTGTTAGCTGGGATAGCCAACTCGGCTAGCTTTTTGAGTTTGTTCAAATGTTTTCCTGGCTAGTTCTGGTCTCAGACAAGTGTTCCAAACCGAGCTAACATCGCCACAAAAATCTCTTCGTGTTACACGCCATCATTAAACAGACTTTTGAGGAGTGTAACAACCAGGGCTTGTTTCGTGTTCTGCATATATTTGTACTAACTAGCTAGTCTTTAATTTTTAGAAACAAGTTCGTTTGCGTTCGCTAGCTACTGTAAGTTAATAATGTTTCCTCTAACTAATGTTAGCTACTTTATCATTTAGTTTAAAGTAAGTTACTCACAAGGATCATGCAGTACATCTCTGTAGAAACAACGTTACCCACAGAGCTGACGTAAATTGCCAATTCACTTCGACAATGCATAACAAAAATCTTGGCAAAATATTCAAGATGTTAAATTCCCCGGACCCCGGTGTGTACACTCTCGCACACGGGGAACTGTGCCACAATCATTTCGCTTGCCCTACATCTACTCGCACTGGGCTGGTGCATGCTTGGCATGCACACTTGACCGAACCATTGACTCGCAGGGGAGAACGGAAATATATATTATATTCATTAAATAAAATGTACCCCATCTCAGATATTGGAAAACACCCAAGGACAAATAATATGGATACAATGAAATTATACATTGTAGTAATAAAGAAAACATATTTTTAGAAATGTTAAGAGAGACACAAAGTCCAATCTATACCCTGACGAGTTTCGAATATTCTGTCAGCCTGAAAAAAGTTTGCTAGCTCATTGAGTAGTTTCAGTACAGTACAGTAGGCCTAAGTTTTGCTTGATGCTTTTGTTGTTGTTTTGATGTAGGCCTACACGATGTTAGCTTTGGTCTTAAACACCTACCAACATCGAATTACTGTTAAAACATTCCTTAATTTAAGCCGATTTACGATTGATAAGCTATATTGAGTTTTTATTAAGGCTCAGGTATAATATCTTTCAACATATTCATTAAAGGTCCACTGCTTGGTTGAATTTCCCATTGTCCTGCGTTCTGTTGAACGTAATTGACCGTATGTTATTTGCACACCTATGAAGTAGATCCAATTTGTTAGCTGCAGATCATGGGCCGTTTTACCACCTCGACCGTGCATTTATTTATGTGAACCGATGCATGTCGTCCATTATCCTTACATAACTGTTCACTCTATAGAGATAGAAATAGATTTCTGAATGTAGACCTAGGCCTATGTAGACTGTGGCCATTTCAAATTCATCATCATTATTATTATAATTTTATTATTATTATTATTATTATTATTATTATTATTATTATTATAGCCTATTTATTATTATTTTATTTCAAACTCTTCTTGTCAAGTCATTTGTATGCAGCGTTATGGGTGTCTGAATCTGTCTTGATGCTGCTGCTTTATGGGTTGATTTCACCTGCCAATGTAGCCTATCATTCCACGATATAGTCTCAGCCACAGGCAAGAGCAAGAAAGTTTAAAGTTCTTAACATGTCAGATGCAAAACACTCTCACACTTTATTTTTACCATCTCACTCTGTTGCTCTGGCTGACTTCAGAATCCATATTTTAACACACATTTAATTGTACTGTTGTGGAAGGTGCATGGGTAACAGTGGCAACTGTTTTTACAAATGCAAACACATCAACAGGGCCATTTGAACTGATACTGCTGCTACTAAGTAATTCTCAACCTTGTGTCATTCTGAATGATTAAAACTATACTATTATAAGCCTATCTTGAGTGTAAATGTATGTTGTTTGCTATGTATCAAGTGTTGAGTTTATAAAATGCACAACTTCATCCAGTCAACTGAAATGCTGAATGACTGAATTAAGGCACACTTATGCATTTGGGTTGGGGTAAGCATAGTTTAGCCCAGGCAGACAGCAAGGTTAATCCAAAGGTAGCATCTGCTGTGACTGTAATCTCTCCCGGGACAGAGTGGAGGAGGTTTACACTGCCCCATAGATAAGAAAAGGAACACTAAGGGTTAGAGGAGCCTCAGTTTTTAGCAAATATAGAATATGGGCAAAGTGCTGACCAAAAAGATTAAATTGGTATATGCAACAACATATTTGTAATATATAATAGATACACGATGCTGATTATTTCCAAGAGAATAATAATGTGAGTGACTGAATGTTTGTTGGATGAAAATTGGGCTTCTATGGTTCAGTCAATACCCTGATCAATAGCAATATTGCAACCATCAATGCAATAGCTCATAGGCAAAACAGTATCCAGTCCTCCTTATGTGACATTATCGTCACTGTTGATGTCAGCAGAACTGAGAACACTGAACAGACAGCAAAGACAATATGGTGGATACGGCCATAGCCTACCTTGTAAAAAGTTTGAACTGTTGTCTGGTGGACTGCATGGGATGTGCAACGTTGAATTGATAAAATACATGAGGTAGACATTTGCTGTTTGTCAGTTTTATCAGTTGGTGAAACAACTATAAGTGCAATAAAATACAAACTTAAATTGAAGTTTGAACCCTTGCTATTAAAACTAATCATACTGAACATACTGTTATAAATATATAGTATATATACATTACACAATGTATTTTGGTTCTTGTAAAATGTGTTTAACAATTCAGCTGCACTGAAAAATCTGAGCTCCTTACAACAATACTCAGTTGCACAGACATCCATTTTGCCCTATCTCGTTTCACCTCCTAAACCCTCATAGTCATTTTCAAGCATTTTACTCTCTGGGTTATCATACACCATCATAAGGCCTTTCAATGAATGCTATTTAGTTCCATCTGGTGGGCAGTTAATGACATTGCATCTCTTATGTGCATAAGGAGATCCACAGAACTGACAACCATTGTTGGATGAATCACTTAGGGACCAATGAGTGGCCTACATATCTAACAAGTTCATAAACACGAATATATTTCCATCAACTGCAAAAATGACATAATAGCCTACTGTAAATGGCTGGTATAGTAATACACTAATACACTTCTGGGTAGCTTTACCTAACTACATTTCTCTGATAGCTTTGCTGTCATTCAACTACTTCCAGTGTGAAGGAATTAGTAGTTTGTAAAAATGTTTTTAAGGTAGCTTCCCCAACATCTGCATATCTAATAAACATGATTTTTTTGTATTTAAGAAACCAAGTGCAATGATGAGATGGAAGAACAAGTGCTGCAACAACCACAGTGATTCTCAGAAGCAGCTATTCATTTTACTTCCTACTTCACACTTACTCACTAACTTCATTCTCGACCACTGCGGTCCTCCAAGCATCGGATCGGGTGAAACTGGAGTCAAGACTCCAATTAAATTATGTTTAATGTAAGCTATTTGAGTTGACTTTAAACTGTTGCTTTGGACAAAAGTGTCTGCCAGGTAACATAAACATAAACATTTTGGTGAGTATGGATTAACTGCAGAATGCAATTGACTAAATTAACCTTCATCATTTATTGGAATGAGCTACTACTCAACTGCTTTGGGGCAGTAACAGTTTAGACACAACTGATAACCCCAGGACAATGTACAAACTTAAATATTAAGTTAATATGCTCAAATTGCTGAAGCTCCTTCGGTCTCATTACAATATGGGCTTCTGGTAAAATTATCCTTTTATGGAGACTTCATTGTAGATATTACTTTGCTACTTTACAAATCATGTATTATTTAAATAACCTTGCATCCAACATTTACAACTAAATGTGTTAAAATATTAAATATGTATACAAGTAAGAATAAAACAAACAACGCCAATAGAAGGCAAATAGGGCATTCAGTAGTGCAATGCAAACAGTGTATTCAGCATCTTCTTGACAAGTATAGGGTCAAAATAACAGCATGTTTGAACGATGGGCATAGTCTTAAGTATAACTAAAGCTAATTTAATAAATAGACTAAATTAATTAGCTAATTTAACACATAGTCAGCTCAAGGCTACCTCATGCCACACAATATGTATGGTTCATACAAAACAAATTGGCTTGTTGATAGACTTTGCCTGTCATTTAAATTAGGGCCCATTATCTTTTGTTGAGAACAAAAAAGATTCTTATAAACAGACTTGTAACACTGCTAAAACAAAAATGCCTTTTGCATAGGACAACTCATATAAAGAACTAGTTGTTTGCAATATATACATTTTGAAGGAGTATTTTTTACCTTAAGTGCTTTGTAGCTAATGAGCACAAATGCAATATCAAACCATTCTTTTCCATTCATTCTAAGGTTTTGATGCATTTTAGCATTAACTAGTCTTCAAAGACACATGGTCAGGTTTTTGTTTTTGTGTGTCTTCTTTCTCATTCTCCATATATGCTTGTACTGATCTCCACAAAGCTCTGATATTCCCTTCTCCAAAGCCTGTGGCGCCACGACGCTCAATCAATTCCAGGAAAAAGGTGTCCTCAGCAAAAATGGGCTTGGTAAACACCTGAAGGAGGTATCTGTTGGGAGGATAGAGGCATGGAATAAGAATTCTGGTGGGAATAGAAAAGCCTTAACTCTTTTTCTACAATCATAGACAAGACACGCACTAATGACTTGCATGTAGTGTGGACACTGATGCAAATTATTACATTTCTCCTAAATGGACTATTTCCCCAAAATGCATTATGTAAAAATATGCAGAAATCATAGATGTACAGTGAGTATGGCTCCATGCATACTAGGCTGAGCATCGATTTTCATTGTATTTTCTTTTTGCACAAGCCATACCGGTCACTGGATGGCTGAGACATGGCTTCCTTGTCCAAGGCTGTGTCCAGAAGGATGCCGTGTTCTAACAGCATCTGAGGGTCATAACCTGCACTCTCTATTTCATGCTGTTTTCCCACCTGTCACAGAGCAAGACATGAGCCAGCATACATACAGTTTAGTTTTGTGATCACTTACATGACAATCAAAAGTTCATTAAAAGGAAATAAAATATATGATATGTACTATGCAAACAATGTAGTATTAGATTTACTGGAAAACATGCGCCTTGCACATACAAGGTTATTCATGTAAGCCTATACCAATTAAACAATCACTTGCTTATGAAACAAGCAAATTAAACACACCTCAGTATAGTAAGTAGGGGGAGGGGAGAAGAACTCTACTCCAGCTTGGGCCATGATTTGAGCTGTCCGCACAATATCGGTGGTGTAAAGTCCAATGTGTTGAATGCCTGGACCTCTGTGCTGTTCCAAAAATGTATCTACTTGATTCTTTCCTTGAAAAATAAGGTGATATGAAAATATCTGAAATGACACCTGAACATCCTGTCAAATAAATTCGGTCAACTAACAGCTAATAATAGAAAAGACATAGCCTACCTTGTTCAGGTAGTGACTCTGCAATTACAAACTTGCAATCTGGTTCCACCTTGTCCTTAGAAGGAAGTTTTATTCCAATTTCACTGCATTTCCAGTACTCCATTGCAGTAAGACGAAGTCCAATACCATCTTGATCAAGGACGTAACCCTCATTCACATCTTCATTGCTGTGAAACATTTAAATTCGGATTTACTCAAACTTAAAATCTTTCTGTCACTCAAACACACGTTCAGGTTATTGATAACATCACAGGACATGCATTTAGCGCTGATGATCTCATACCTGTCAATAAAGAATCTCTGGAAGCCGAAGTGTTTCTCATACCACTTCATCACTTCAGCAGTGCTCCGTCTGGGACAAGCGTAGGTGATGTGATCAAAATGAGTGATTGGACATAGTGAGTCATTTAAGTTGTGCAATTTACTAGAGGTTTCAAGTTCATCAAACTGTGGCAAGAAAATGCCATGGTACTTTGACCTGTCTAGTAGAGTGTGACAGACGTTTCCAACAATAGATTTAATGACAAAGTAAGTAACAGATCCGTTATCATCATGCACAGTCTTTGGAGACAGGAGTATTTGACAGCCTTGGTCGCGAAGTGCATTGAATGACCTCTCGACATTTTCTACTTCGAAACAGACGTTGCACGCGGTGTTGACGGAATAATTTGGGTTGTGGTCGTAGAGAAAACTCAGTTCGTTTAATTCTGAGGTTTTATCACTAAATCTCACACGATTATCCGTCAAATCGTGAAAAAAAGGCACACAAGACAACTCACGGTGACCACCTCGCTCATTCAACTCATGTCCTACTGGATTAGACTTCTCATTTACAAGAAACACCGCCGACCCTCTCCGAAAAGCAAACTGTCCAGATTTCTCAGTTAACCTGGCTGCGAAGAAATCGAACTTAAATTTGGACACAAGGTCATAGGCTATTTTATTCACGTTTGAAACATGCAATGAAATATGGTGCAACCGGCTCATGTAAGCTGCCATTTTCTTGGTGACGTAAAAGGGGGAGTGTCACTGTAAACACCGAACACCGATCAACTTCAGAAGACATAAAGTAGCCTACAGACTGAGCCCATTATGGGATAGAGATATTTCAGGTATATAGAAACAGAGAGAGAAAAAGAAAGCGTATAGCATTTCATAATCTGAAACGCTTAAGAAAAACTTTAGCCAACTCACAGTTTCATTATCTAATTAATATCCATACAATATGAACCGTTTATACTATAGTTTATAATATATATTCACAAACATAGACTGTACAAATAGTTCACATAAAATTCAGTCACCACAGCGTTGTGCGTGTATCTAAACCAATCAGCATTAAATATTAAATTACCCAATCGGCCGCGTCTGCCTAGTCAGATGATGCGTGACGTTGGAAGTTCTGGCAAGTCGTTCACAGAAGGTTTATTTTGGCTTTCCTCGTCGCTCTTCCGCCGCCATTAAATACACAGAACAACACCATGGGGTTCAGATATTAAAATTATTTAGAACTGAAAGGGGAAAGGGGGTCGTTTCCACATCGGGTATCTTCTAATTGTTGTGAGTTCTGACAAATCGGAACAATGTAATACGTTGAGGTCACACAAAACAGACAAAACGGGAAAGGCTCAAGCTCGAGAGGACGAGGGACTGCTGGGCAACTGGAAGGGTTTGTTGTGTTTGTGTACCCGAGGAAGAAGTAATACTCTCCTAGAAACAGGTAACGTTAACATTATCCTATTTATTTATAGACGAATATCCTATTTAATCTAAAAAGTGAAGTTAGATCTGTTTTTCGCTTTTTTAGATAGAGATCAATGGGATTTAAGTGATCTTGTAGTGTCGCTAACGTTACTGACGTAATTGGACAATGGCTTGCTAGTTGGTTAGAAATGCTAGCCAGATCGCTAGCTCGCTGGTGCTTGGGGTGCATACTCGCTAACATTAGCTTCCAGGTATCGAAAGCTAATTTGTTTTTTGTACGTTAACATATCACATGCAAATAAGACAGCCGGCCTTTGGCTGGCAACTTGGACTGAACTAGATACCTTAAAATGTCGGGGCATACACTTTGTCATAATAACATCTTCGTGGTGAAGTCACTATTCCTTGACATACAATATTTAGGCCAATGATAATCCGGTCTGTCTCCATTCACAAATTTCACTGTGCTATAAATTAGCTAATCTAGATCACTGCACTAACGCTAAGTCTTCGAATAAGTTAAAGCAACGTTACATGTGGTTGTGATAATTACGATAACGTTAGCTACATAGCTAGGAAAACTTGGTTCAAGGCAGGAACGGAGTAACGTTAACTTGCGTTAACTGCATAGTATTTGGGGGGATTTGACGGTAGCCTATGTAGCATAGCTAAGGACAATAGATCAAAACCCTCTCATTCACATTTCTTTACGTTGTTAATTAAGTATCGGTACGCTAACCAAGCCTCTGTCAGGTGAAAAGTGGTGTTCCATTAGAAGGCCTATGTAAGCCCTCTTGAGTTGACAAAGTCAACTCGGTCAACGCGTGTATTTATTTTTATTGTGTTCGTGATATTATGAAGCTATAGGCCTACATCTTTCTGTGAATTGTGATTTCATATGAAATAGGTTAATTAGTAGTTGCTGTGTGTTTATGAAATAATGCATTCCCTTCACCTTTGTAATGGAGTTGCTGTCCTCTGATCAGGCCTCGTAACAGCAGCTTGCTTTGCATAAACTTAGCTTTTAATTTAACAGTTATACCAATGGTGACTTCAAAGAAAGAGACGGTAATTGCATTGGTACTTTTATAGTGACACGAAATGTACAATAGAATACCCTTTTGTTCAGTGTGTGATCATTACTAGCCTACATTTTGAACGAATTTAATGTAGCAAGTGTCCTAATGCAGTGCATTTAAATATTTAAATTCAGTGTCATTTAACCATATTTCCCCTGATTTATATATTTGATATGGAGATATGATCATAATTACTTACCACTCCACATACAGCTGAATCCTGGCTGTAGCTGTCTATGTCCATGTTGAAACCATTTATGTGAAGATGAATACTGTGTCAACTCAGATATTGTTTTGTCTTTCAGCACTGTGTTGCCTGTCCTCTTTACGGGATCTGACAGAAGTGTGTGAGAGGGTGCCTGTGAATCTGACAAATCAGCAATGACGGAGCTTGGGGTGAAATGGGCCTGTGAGTACTGCACTTATGAGAACTGGGCATCCGCAATTAAATGCACCATGTGCCGTGCCCCAAGGCCCGGTTCTCCTATCATCACTGAGGAGCCCTTCAAGAGCAGCCCAATGCTGGATCCTGGCCGTGAGTGGGACCCCCAAGGGATGAGGGGGGTGGCAGCAGCCTCCTCATTTGCCCTGACTCCAGTGCACGACCCCGTGTCAAGCTGCCAAACCAGGCTGAATCCAGCAGCAAGTGGACTTGCCACATATGCACCTACCTGAACTGGCCTCGTGCCATCCGTTGCACCCAGTGCCTGTGCCAGCGCACACGCACGCGCAGCCCCACCGAGTCCCCGCAGACCTCAGGTTCCGGCTGCAGGCCGGTGCCCCCGCCTGTGGACCCTTGCGAGGAGTACAATGACCGCAACCGACTCAACACACACACTCAACACTGGACCTGCTCCGCCTGCACCTATGAGAACTGGCCAAAGACTCGCCGCTGTGTTGTGTGCGACCATCCCCGGCCCAACAGCCACCCAGAGCCCATCCAGCCGCCCGAGTCGGACGACTCTTCCTCTTCACTCATCAACGAGCAGGACCGAGCTCGCTGGAGGGCCGGGGGAGGCAGCTGCAGTGGCGCCGGGAGTCAGCGCAGGTCCCCCCCCACCTCCAAGAGGGAGGCCGAGCTGCAGATCCAGGACTTTCAGAGGATCGAGCTGGCCGCAGCTGCCATGAGCACCAAGGAAGAGCAGGAGGTAGACTTCAAAAAACTCAAGCAGATCAAGAACCGCATGAGGAAAACGGACTGGTTATTCCTCAATGCTTGCATAGGTGAGTGGAGCAATGTGTATGTGTGTGGGGAGGATCTAAATGCCTGATGAGTGGGTAAATTATGTCTGTCAGCCCTTGACATTGTATATGGTGTAGATTTATTCATTAGCTTTAATTCATTTTGTTGCCTGGCTTAAACATATTGATTCCACTGGGCTAGAGAGAGCATATTGATTCATCTAGACAGGTGGCTCTCATTTGCCATTTGTTGTCCTGGGACTTGTTTGTGGAGGATCAGGTCTATCTCATGATGTACTGGTGTTAACCTGAAACTGTAACACGGTGGCTGTGTTGTCTTGTCTGTGAGCAAGACAAAGGCTGAAGAAATGCGAGCAAACGATGTCAGTATTCCAAACACCTGCACAAGACTAGTATAGTGAAGCCTTTTCTGATTGTGTTCAATGATGTCATGCCTGTTGCCAGCCATCGGGCATGCACAGCAGACAGCTGTGTCACCATTAATGCTCTTAAACTCCTCTCTGCCTATTGCCCTGCCAGCAGAGCTTACCTCCGCTTGCTTGCGGGAAGATTTTCGTGTCCTTGATGCTTCCAGTAAACATTCTATTGCCTAGATAGTGGACAAGCCGACCTCAACATGATAACTAATTTAATGATAACTAATCATGATACACAGACAAGTTGAAAATCTATACACTCATGATAAGTAAGTTTGAAGTTTATTAATAGAATAAACCCTTTAAGATGGGCCATCTTATTTTTGAGGGGGTCCTTCGATAACACTTCTTGGGACAAAGTGATAATATAATAAATTAAATTATAAGACTGTTTAGATTCTTACAAATCTTGCCAGGATTTGCATGTACAACCTCATCTTGGATACAGATTATTCCAACACTTCCAGTGCACTATTTATGAAGTGTAATTTTATAAAATCGCTGGAGTTATATCCTTGCACTTGTGCGCAGCACACTGTAGAGTTAAGATTGTGCTTGTTTTAACATTCACGGATAAGATCTTTGGGCCTCTGTCCATGAAAGCAAGGGCATTTGCATAATCTTTCAGGTCCAGCTGGTCTGAAGAGTAAAATAATGCAAATAAACCATTGGTGCGCATAAGGTATTTTCAAAGATGCTCAAATGTTCCCACTATTGCATATAGCCTAGTTGAAATCAATAGACTGTATAACTCTAAGCATTTTTTTTTTTTTTTTTTTTTGTCATTTGCTTAGAAATGTCCTGCCCTGATCCTGGGTGGTGCATAAGATCTGATGTAGGCTATGTGTTCTCAGCCTTAATTGTGCTGTAGGTCATGCTGGATAAAACTGTCTGTCTGCTAAATGCAAATGTCATTTCAGTTCATTCTAATCCCACAGACTAATGGAAGGACCAGAGGTTTGACCATTAATAAGATTTTGGGAGTCTAACATAAATGTAGGCTAAGTATGGCCTGATGGTCTCTCTATAGTGACTGTGTAGTGATTATTTTGACAGGGGCTCTGTGGGAATCCCTGTAATGTGCTGTTCAACAGCCACTTCTCCGCCACTGCTCTGAGTTAGGGATGGGGATCCTGTTGGGCTGAGGACTGTCCGACGTCCTGCTGGCAGGCGAGTCTGTCCCTGGCTGCTGGCGCCATCACACACAGCCTGTCCCTGGCATCGCGGCCCTGGCTCTAATGCTTCACTGTCCCCCACATAATGCCCCATTAATGACATCAGCGCATGCCCAGCTCTTCCTCAGGAAAGCACCATATCAGCAAGCGGAGTGGGCTGCAGAGAAGCAGGCCAGCTGAAGTGACCTCATGCTAAACCGACACTGGCTGCTCTGGGATCAGCTCAGATGGCCTGCATCTCTGTGGTCCCGTTTGGGTGTCTAGAGCAGAGGAGCTGCTGTCCTCAGCAGGGGGCTGTAAACAGAGTGGCTCGTGTGCTGAGGCAGCCCCAGCGGCGCTAAAAATAGCTGTGATGTGCACCTGGCTACAAAACCAACATGAGCTTGTAAACATGCCCTAACCTTCTTACTAGTCCTGCTGGAGCCAGTGGTTTAGGCAAGTTTTCAATGCAGAGTATCCATCCCGTGATCAGATGACAAGTGCAGTTTGTTTTGCTCTATAGTTTCTGCTGCACCACCTCACAGTATACTGTTATAGTTTGGTAGTCCTTGACTCAGTGTGCACTTTTGTTTGATTCAATTCAGTCAGTTAATAACTTGTGGTTAGAAGTAGACTAACCCCTCTGAGCAGATACTGGCATACATTACTGAATATTGGCATATGGAATTAGAGTGCATTGAACTTATTCGGCCTCTTACTGTTTGTGGATGGTCACCTTGATGAGGACCTTGGTGACATCTGTTCCTGACAGCATTTCCTGGACTATTACCTTCCTGGGAAAAGGATTTTATCCAAATATGTCCTTGATTGAGGGTTATGAGGCTAATCATGAAAACCCACATATCGCAGTGAGGTATTTTTGAACTGAGTATAATTTTTGTGTGGGTGTTATATCCAATGATTGTGACAGTGGGAGACGGGATTGGAGCGCTGCAGTAGTGCTTTCTCTGATCTGAGATCAGTCCGTTTGCCTCTGTCGACGCTCCTTTTACACCAGACACCAGCTGAGGCAGGCTCTTTTTCAGTGAGGTCGAAGCTAATGGTTGGTGTCATGTCAGATTTAATGTCTACCGTGAATTCGTCATGGAAATCCTCACATGCTTGGAGTGGACTGGATGTGTTTGTGTCAGCCGCAAAAAGCAGTCACTGATGATTTACGCTTCACAACAAATATGACAGTCACACTGAGCCCCCCCTGTCCCAGCTCCTTGGCGTAAATCCAGCACTTAATTCAGCATGCAGGGCCCTCCTGTGTAGGCATCATGGTGGCTGGGGTGCACAGATATAGTGTGTGCATTGCTGGCTTGCTCTGCCACTCGGCATCTATACTACAACCCCTGTGCTGGGTCCCCTGGCCTATAGCCCATGAATGGAATTGACACCATGTGTTGGGGCTCCTTCCATTCTGATCTGGTCTCCGTGCACAGCTTTAGCGTAAAGGTTAAGCGAGCATGGTCATGTTGAACTGCAGTTTAACTGATGAAAGCACTGCATAATGCCTACAGATGAAAACAAGAAAAGGGTAACAAGCCTTTTCTTAATAGTTGTAGTCCCAAGGAGGAGGAAGTGCACAACATCAACATTAGCTGTCTTTGTGGCTTAATAAAAGCAAAATAGCTTTTTAACAGGCAGTTAGTTACCAGTTTGAGTAGAAAACCATATTAGTTATTGAAGACCATGATATAAGTTGAATAAGGTTATATCTATATTGGTACATAAGCTTGCTTCTCATGCTTCAGCAGCCTCCACCACGATCATGGATTTATGTGCATATTGCTTTTGCACAGCTTAACCGTACCTTACTTATAGCTCTAGTCGTTTCTCAATTTAGAGATTGAGGGAGTAGGTATGTTTTGAAACTGTTCTCACTCCCTTATTTCTAAGATTACTAGGCCTACATCCTGCTGATATGCTGAAGCTGTGTTAGTTGGAGCAGGAGTTGGAATGTGATACAGTTTAACTAGTCTTTGATGCAATTTGTGCCCAAACAATACATGGATGTTTCAGAAATAGTCGGGGACAGCGCGGTGGTCATGAGGCTGATTCCTGTAGAATAATAAACACTGAAGACCTTGTATGAGAGACGTGACGAGTTTGAAGTTTGTGGAACGTGACCCTCCACCCCTCCAACTGTAAAAAGGAAGCAGGAATGGTCAACACTTCCTCCAGCCTCTTAACAAAACAGTCACTGTATGAGATTGGACTGTGTGAACATGCCTAGTGGCCACTGAATGTATTATTGTTCAGTCAGAGCTGGGGGTTTTATCATCGCGTTGCTCAGAGCAAACTCAGAGCAGATTCACATACATCATGTTCATAGGGGATTCTGGGGTATCCACAAAGTTGTAGTTTTGCATTGCATTATAATTTTTAATGTGTTGACAGGACTGTGCAGTATCTTGCCTTCCCCTCGCAGTAAGGCATTGTTGCAGCTTGTAGTAATTGCACAGGTTAGCCTGTTTTCAGACAAATTCATAAGAGTGTGGATTGTCGGACAACACTCTTATGTATATGAGCTGGTGATGTGAAACTTGGCTGATGTCCTCATGCTGAAAAGGTTGGCATAGCCTACATGACAACTCGCGTGTAAAACCACGCAGCGACACAAACGTAAACAATGGAGGGAGGAGAGAGATGCACATTTTATCTATACAGTCATTATTTTGAGTTTGTGTCAGCTAAACATGACAACATTAAGGTACATTCTACATTCTGTGCTGGCGACAAAGGGCTCTCTAGCTAGACATCCCAAGTCTCCCGAAGTTTTGGGAGTCTCCCACATATTGATATCCTGACGCCTGCAAATTACCTACATAAAATCTCCCGGAACCTAGAGCGAACAAGAGCACGCAAGCCAGAGCGGACTTCAAATCGCATGTGCATCTGAGTTAAACGCGCACACAATGGAGAGGGAGAGAGAGATGAGTGGTGCGTGTGTGCCTGCAAGCGCATCCAAGACAGAGAGCATGGTCTGTTTTGCTAAATCAACCAATTAGTTTTCAGTGTAGGTGGGCTTAGCTTATATCTCTTTTCTCCCGAACTTAATTAATCAGTTCAGTTAGTGCATCTAGGAACAGGAGCGTCATGGCAGTCAGTGCCCCTCAAAAAGGAACATTTAAGACCCATTTCACATCAGACTACAAAAAGTGTACCCAATTGTCTCATAAGAGTAAAACATAATGATAGTCTTGCACACTGCACTGTTTGTAACAGTGACTTTAGCATTGCTCACGGCGGGTTAAATGATTTGCAAAAGACTTGTTGAGGTGAGTTTAACAAGTGTAATTTAATTTGCATATTACTCAGGCCTATACTAGATGGCTAGTTGCCAAGGCTACATGAAAAGGCCAAACTACAAAATTTACATATTTTACTATCACAATTTATATCAATAGGCCTTCCTTATTTGGTGTACTGACTAGACATTATTGAACAAACATCTGAATTTCAGTATCTAAGTAGGTTAGGTTGGGATGTCTGCTATACATTGTTGGCATTACTGTTAAAATGCACTTCCAGTATAGTGAGTATTGGCAAAACCGGTTATCATTTTTATGTTGAGGCGGTGGGGGTGTTGTCGGCAGTTGCTGAAAGTAACTAATAAAGTAACTTGTAATCTAACTTAGTTACTTTTAAAATCAAGTAATCAGTAAAGTAACAAAGTTACTTTTTAAAGGAGTAATCGTAATCAGATTACTTTTTCAAGGTAACTGTGGCAACACTGGTGGCAGGCTAGTGCATGAGCGTGATGGGAGGGTGGAGTGGCTCGGCCTCTGCAGCCCTCAGCATGGCTCATATCGCAACTCGGCCACTTTCTCAGGTGTCACTGGCTCCCTCTGAATGGGGCCAAGGCTCTCAGTGAGCCGCATACCTCCCTGGCACTCCAGCATGCCTCGTTTGTTTGTGCTCGTACCAGCTGAATCCATGTCTTCCTGTCTTTATTGTCTTTAGTATCATTATCAAATGCACTATTGCCCTGATGTTCACCTAGGTGCCATGTTGATATGCAGTGACATGCATAGCACTGCTCTCAGATCAGAGAGCACTGAGCTCTCTGTGTGTGAGGCTGGGTTGAGGCTGATCTGTGTGTGTGTGTTGTGTTTCCGCAGGTGTGGTGGAGGGTGACATGGCTGCCGTCGAGGCCTACAAGTCATCCGGTGGCGACATCGCCCGGCAGCTGACCGCAGACGAGGTGCGGCTGCTCAACCGGGCGTCGGCGTTTGACGACGGCTTCACACTGGTGCACTTGGCCATCCGCTTCCAGAGGCAGGACATGCTGGCCATCCTGCTCACTGAGGTCAGAGGGCAGCGCAGCAGCACACTCATGCACTCGCACACAGCTCAGGAGAGCCATGCATGAAATCATATGACCGGACGCTAACTGACCTTTTCATTCTGCAGCCCTGAAACAATGAGGTGCCATATTATATGTAGGGTGGTCAATCTGTCTTTGATACAAAGGTCAATAACTGCATTTCAGTTCCATATGCATCTATTTGTCTCAGGCACCGGACGTAACATATCGTTGCTAATATTAACACATTCCACTGCCCATCATCTATGTAGTTACTCAACAGGCACTCTGCAAAGCTCAGCACATCTGTCTTGTAGTTGTCCATGTCGACAGCACTGGGCAGGTCTCTGGTCTGACCACTTGATATAACCTGACACCACTGCCATTACCTGCAAGTAGTGAATTATTTCTTAGCAAACGGCTTCCAGAGTGAGCTACAGTATCTGATATTATTGCTCTCTGTGTAGATATTGATCTGCTCAAAGCCCACACTGTAACAGGCCCGTGTGGGCAGTAGTAGTGGGCAGTAGCCTAATGGGAAGTGGTCTGTTCACTCGTCTCACTGCTCCATTCCAGCGCCGCGCAGCACGATTGGTCACACTCTGTCTTATTCTAGTCATCCACGTAAAATGATGTAATCCGACAGCAGGAGGGATTTGATGGTGGGGTTTCATGCTGACCGCTGGATTAAAGCAGAGCACAAGTCAGGTTTGCACTGACCTGCCACTGCATGGAGGCCTGTGTGATTCTGCAGTCATCCACAGGCAGCGGACTCTGAGCTACGCCCAAAAGGTGAGAGGCAAGGTCCTGCCCGTCCCATTTAATCGAGGGAGATGGCATGGTTACCCTCTGGGGTTTCATGCTGACCGCTGGATTAAAGCAGAGCACAAGTCAGGTTTGCACTGACCTGCCACTGCATGGAGGCCTGTGTGAGGCGTCCTGCAACGCACGCAAGTGTCCCCTGTCTGGGGCCGCGTGGCAGCGTGACTCTGAGCTGCGTCCAGTGGAAAAGGTGAGAGGCAAGGTCCTGCCCGTCCCATTTAATCGAGGGAGATGGCACGACACTCTCAGGATTACCCTCTGGGATTAGGCTAATGGCAACCAGCGATTGGTCAGACGCCATGAGGACCGGGAGAGAGCTAATGTGTGCTGCTGACACCAGCGTGGGCCCACGCACACACCACGCACGCATCGCAGCAATTACTACGCACCACCACACACACCACGTTTATAATAACGCGACGCACGCACGCCGCACGCAGCAGCACCTAATTCACTCACGACGCTATCGAAAGCAGCACGACGCACGCAGGCACGCACTACCACACGCACGCAGCACGCACGCACGCAGCACACGCATCTCACCACGCATCGCACACCACGCATCGCGACGCTACACGCACCACCACTGACGCGACAATAATGACAGCAATACCACACGCAGCACACACGCGACGCCATTACACCACGCACGCACGCACACACACACCACGAACGCACACACGCACGCAGCACGCACGCACGCAGCACACACGCACCACCACGCACACACCACGCACAATACCCACGCGACGACACGCACACACCACGCGCATCGCTATTAATACCACGCACGCAGCACGCGACGCTATCGCACAATACACCACGCACGCCACCAATGCACACGCATTACACCACGCACGCGCCACCACGACCAGCACACACGTTCACCACGCCAGCACGCACGCGACGCAGCACACACGCACGCACCACACCACGACGACGACACACGCGACACACGCACGCAGCGCACACACACGCCACCCACGCACACACCACACGCAGCACGCAGCACACGCATTCACCACGCATCACACCACGCACGCACGCTATCACCACCACACACCACGCATTACACACCACGCGACACACCACACGCACGCCAGCATTCACGCGACGCATATCACACACACACACGGTCATACAGGTGATGTCACAGGGTTGACCTCTGTGTGGTTTTAAGCGCAGTCATGACTGGGCTATGTGTCACAGGAGTGTTGGCAGAGAAAGTCACACAGGATGACTGGGAGTGTTGTGCAGAGCATGTGTGTGTGTGGGGTTGTGTGTGTGTGTGTGTGATGGATAGTCAGAGCTGTGTGTCCAGGGTGACCTGACTGCTATGCTTCCCTTTAGCCCACAGCTGACACTACTGCTTTTGTCTGACTCATCACAACGTGTGTGTGTGTGTGTGTGTAATATGATTTAGACAGCACACTATGCGGTTGCTCTGACAACTACACAGGCAGAGACTGCCCACGTTTCTGCTCAAACTGCCTGCTCTACAAGTGAAATGTTGTGCATCCCATTCAGACACTCGCCCACTCTCTCACACGCACTTCCATGTGCACATCATGTGCCACTACAGGGGGTAGAGAACTCCTCTGCTTCTGTCTAAATCTATTCACAAAACTTGATACATGATTCTTCTCAAACCTGTACACTCATTACACACTCACAGTTGCTTGGAATATTGCATGGACGACAGGGTTGTGCACAATTCGAATTGTAATTCTGCTTCCTGTTTGCTACCTCAACTGAAATGCAAGTGAAATTCAAGAATTGAATTGGAATTTAAGAGCCAGTTTCAATTCAATTCTGGAATTTTGCACAAGCCTAATGGACAAAACAATATGATGTGGTCAAGTGAATGTTTTCCAGCGTCTTTGACGCCAGACTTTCACCTGAGAGTGTGACTGGTGTGCGTCTCCTCAGGTCTCGCAGCAGGCGGTCAAGTGTATCCCGGCGATGGTGTGTCCAGAGCTGACAGAGCAGATCCGGCGCGAGATCGCCGCCTCCCTGCACCAGCGCAAGG
>NC_063210.1:2207996-2237996 GCF_017589495.1 Alosa alosa
CGGTCCTCCGCAAGACGCTCCACGACAGCCTACACAACTGCTCCCACTGGTGAGGGGACACTCACACGCGCACCTGCACCCATGTGTACAGGACACACATTAACCAAGTGCACTCACTTACACCTTTATAGCAAAGAACACACACACACACTCTTCAG
This sequence comes from Alosa alosa, assembly GCF_017589495.1. Classification (NCBI taxonomy): domain Eukaryota; kingdom Metazoa; phylum Chordata; class Actinopteri; order Clupeiformes; family Clupeidae; genus Alosa; species Alosa alosa. The sequence goes on from NC_063210.1 coordinate 2,208,155, forward strand.
TACTTATCTGAACCAACTTGAACCGGTACTGTCTAAATCATGCTCTCCACTTTTCAGCAGATCTACATATAGCGGTAAGCACATAGTAGTATTGCTAATGTGAATGTGGTGTGTTTGTGTGTGTAGCATTTCTAATGTGAATGTGGTGTGTGTGTGTGTTTGTTTGTTCAGGTTCTACACACGCTGGAAGGAGTGGGAATCCTGGTACTCTCAGAGTTTCGGCCTGCACTTTTCACTGAGAGAGGAGCAGTGGCAGGAGGACTGGGCCTTCATTCTGTCTCTGGCCAGCCAGGTACACACACACACACGCACACTCTCCAGGACAAATAACAAAACATTTTACTGCTCTGCATTTTAAAGAAACTCAGTGTGTTTTCATTATAATAATAATAAATATAGCTGCAAGCAGCAATGAGGGGGCCAAGCAGTTGAGCAGGAGTTGGGATTGGATCGGACTGGACTGGACTTGACTGTGTTGTGTTAGATTGGATTGGATTGGACTTCATTGGATTGGACTTGATTGGATTGAATTGGATTGGCCTGGATTCGAAGGTCACCGAATTTATTGTGTGTCCTCAAGATGTACTCCTAAGTCCATATACCAAATTTGGTTTAAATCGGTGAAAGTGTTGATAATTATAGCACCCCTAGTGGTCAAAGCACACCAAATTAATTGTGGGTCCTTAGGATCGGGTCCCGAGTCCATATACCAAGTTTGTTTCCATACTTAAAGTCGTTGCTGAGATATGAGCTAATTTCCTGTATCTCTAGCGCCCCCCTAGTGGACGAAGGTCACCAAATGTATTGTGTGTCCTCAGGATGGGGTCCTAAGTCCATATACCAAGTTTGGTTTCTATATGTGAAAGCATTGCTGAGATATGACCCTACTTCCTGTGATTAAAGCGCCCCCCCCTAGTGGTCAAAAGACTCCAAATTTATTGTGTGTCTTCAGGATGGGGTCTCAAGTCCATGTACCAAGTTTGGTTTCAATATGTGTAAGCATTGCTGAGATATGAGCCTACTTCCTGTGATTATAGCGCCACACTGTAGTCAAAATGTACCAAATTTCTTGAGCCTCCTCCTAATTGGGTCCTGAGCACATGTTGTAAGTTTAGTCTTGACACGAGAAAACCTTGCTGAGATCACTTCACTTCCTGTTTGGCGGCTTTGACGACAATTTTAATTGACTGTTACGGGTGAACGGTTTTAGATTTGAAGACAAAAAGGGATAACTTTTTTGAGGCTTGGTCTGAAGATCATCTGCACCAAATTTTGTGAAAATCGGACAAACTTTGTGACCTGTGAAAACTTTTAGGTGTTTTTGATTAAATCCAATATGGCAGCCGAATCAATTACGATGACATCACAATTTGGCTTGGGTCAGCCTATGGACCTCCAACAGTATTAACAGACCCCACTAGTACATTTTAATTCCAAACACAACAGCTTTAATTCCAAACACAACTACAGGCCAAAACACATTTTTCCTAATTGCAGCGCCCCCTAGAGGTGAAAGGTCACCAACGTTTTTGAACATCCTCCTGATGGGGTTATGAGTTCCCGTACTAAGTTTGGTTATGATGCATGAAATGGTTGCGGAGATATGAGCTCACTTCCTGTTTATCGGCTTCGCCACAAATTTTCGATTGGCTGTTACGGGAGAACGGTTCTAGTTCCGAAGACGAAAAGGGATAACTTTTGTGCTGCTTTGTCTGAATATCATATGTACTAAGTTTCGTGAAAATCGGACAAACTATGTGAGGCGTGAAACTTTTTAAAGGTTTCTGACAAAATCCAAAATGGCGGAAAACATACAACATGTGAAACATTCAAGACAGATAACAAACAAACAAACAAAAACAAATAATAATATAGCTGCAAGCAGAATAGGCCGGAGTAACCACGGCGACAAGATAGAACTCAGCAGACACTCGCGATCAACACTTTCAACAAGTGTCACATCAAACATAACTGATTTTGTAGGGCTGAAACAGAGCTGAGTATTGCCACTGCCTCCGCCAGCCAGCCCCCCACCTAATCACCCCTGCACCCTTCCACGCACGCATTAAAATGAACTGGATGGAACATGTTGTCATCAGTTTCACATCCAAAAATAAAAGATCACATCAGCACATCAGCAACTACAGATCAAAATGCAATATTGCTAATCGCAGCACCCACTACAGGTCAAAGGTCAACACATTTTTTGAGTGTCCTCCTAATGGGGGCATGAATCTATGTAGTAAGTTTGGTTATGATACATGGCAGGGTTGCTGAGATATGAGCTCACTTCCTGTTTGGCGGCTTCGCCGCAAATTTCGATTGGCGATTACAGCCGAATGCTTCTGTCAATTGTTCCAGAAAGCAAAGCAATGATAAGGCATTGTCTGAAGATGGTCTATGCCAATTTTGGTGAGGATCCACTGAAATTTGTGACCTGTGAAAACTTGTGCGTGTTTTTGATTAAATCCAATATGGCGGCCGAATCAATTACGATGACATCACAAGTTGGCTTGGGTTAGCCTAAGGACCTCCAACAGTATTACCAGACACCACTAGTACATTTTAATTCCAAACACAACAGCAGCTACAGGCCAAAAGGCATGTTTCTTAATTACAGCGCCCCCTAGAGGTCAAAGGTCATCAGATTTATTGAGTGCCCCCCTGTTTGGGTCCTGAGTGCATGCACCCAGTTTGGCTTTGATACATGCAAGGGTTGCTGAGATATGACCTCACTTCCTGTTTGGCGGCCACAAGAATTTCGATTAGCTGTTACAGCCAATGCTTCTGTCAATTGTTCCAGAAAGCAATGCACTGATAAGGCATGGTCTGAAGATGGTCTCTGCAAATTTTGGTGAGGATCTGCTGAAATTTTGTGGCCTCTGCGAAACTTATGCGTGTTTTTGATTAAATCCAATATGGCGGCCGAATCAATTATGATGACATCACAAGTTGGCTTGGGTCGGCCTAAGAACCTCCAACAGTATTAGCAGACACCACTAGTGCCTTTTTAATTCTAAGCACAACTGCTGCTACAGGCCAAAAGGCATGTTTCTTAATTACAGCTCCCCCTAGAGGTCAAAGGTCACCAGATTTCTTGAGCGTCCCCCTGATTGGGTCCTGAGACCATGGACTAAGTTTGGTTATGATAGATGAATGGGTTGCTGAGATATGAGCTCACTTCCTGTTTGGCGGCTTCGCCTCAAATTTCGATTGGCTATTATGGCCAAATGGTTTTAGTTCGAAAGACAAAAAGCAATGCATTTGTGAGACATGCTCTGAAGATGATGTGCATCAAGTTTGGAGTCAATCGGACAAAATTTGTGACCTTTTAAACTTTTAAGTGTTTTTGATAAAATTCAATATAGCGGAAAATCCATCATGGCGGAAATTGACATCATAGGGTGCATTGAACTCAGCTTAGTCCAAGGACACCAACAACACCTGGTTTTTGAAAACTCAGAGCGAGAGGTCAAAGGTTAGGTGCGTGAACGCACATCCAACTTTGACCTGTTGGTGGTGCTAGAGTGTATGAGGTGCCGACTTAAAACTTGATGAAATTTATCACAGGACTGTCTCTAATCAGTGTGCCAAACTTCACAACTTTTTACCAGATGGTTCTATGGGCTGCCATAGACTTCCATGGCAGAATAATACACTTCAGCAGCTACGGGCAAAAAAAGGTTTTGCTAATTACAGCGCCCCCTAGCGGTCAAAGGTTACCAGATTGGTTGTGTGTTCTCCCAATTAGGTCAGGAGTCAATGTACTTAGTTTGCTCACCAATTGGTTTTGATAGATGCTACGGATGCTGAGATATGAGCTCACTTCCTGTTTGGCGGCTTCGCCACCAATTTCGATTGGCTGCTACGGGCAAAAGCTTCTGTCAATTGTTATGGAAATCAAAGCACTGACAAGGCATAGTCTGAAGATGGTCTGTGCCAATTTTGGTGAGGATCTGATGAAATTTGTGACCTAGGGAAATTTGATAGTGGTTTTGATTAAATCCAATATGACGGCCAAATCAATTATGTTGATGTCATGAATTGCCATTTGTCGACATAAGGATCTTCCACAGTATTACCAGACACCACTAGTACATTGTAATTCTAGGCACAACAGCAGCTACAGTCAAAAAGGCATGTTACTGATTTACAGCGCCCCCTAGAGGTCAAAGGTCACCAAATTTCTAGAGCGTCCTCCTGATTGGGTCATGAGTCCATATACCAAGTTTGGATTTGATGACTGCAAGGGTTGCTGAGATATGAGCTCACTTCCTGTTTGGCGGCTTCGCTGCAAATTTTGATTGGCTGTTACGGGCTGAACGGTAATACTTCGAAGATGAAAAGTGATAACTTTTGTGAGGCTTGGTCTGAAGATGATCTGTGTAAAATTTGGTGGGAATCAGAGAAAGTATGTGACCCCTGATACAGTTTAAGTGTTTTTGATGAAATCCAAAATGGCGGAAAATCCATCATGGTGGAAAATGACGTCAATGCGTTGAACTCGGCTTGGTCCAAGGATTCCAACGATACCTGACTTTTGAAAATCGGGCCTACGGGTCAAAAGTTACGTGAGTGAACACACTTCCAACTTTGGCCTGTTGGTGGCGCTAGAGGGTTCGAGTTGCCGACATGAAACTTGGTGACATGAATCATGGGACCGTCCCCAATTAGTGTGCCAAATTTCCCAACTTTTTACCAGACGGTTCTATGGGCTGCCATTGACTTCCATTGCATATAATAATAATAATAATAATAAAAAAAAACGTAGAAACACAATGAGGTCCTCGCAGCTTCGCTGCTTGGCCCCCAATAATTAAGACATTTTAAAAAGAAAACTCATGTTCACTTAGTCCAGTTGGTTGCATCTAGTTAAGCGGCTGAATAGTCCAAGGGCAATGATGAAGGTGCACAGCTGTGTCCAACCCGGAGGATTTAACATTTTCCTGGCAGTCTGGAGAGCACTGGAAGCAATGAACAGTCTGAAGTCGAAGGTGATCCTACAGATCAGCAACTCGGTGAACATTGACAGCGACCGTTTGTTGTTCAGTGAGATCGCTGTCATCAGAGTTCTTCAAACTTCCTTCTAACGTTAACGTTAGCCTACTCAATCCAGACTCCAGGCAGCAGAGCATGGCAGCTCGCAGGTCAATCCAGTGGTCGCGGCAGCGGAGAAATCCCTTTCCGAAGTGCAGCGCCGTTCACAGATGGAGTACACTAGAGGCCCAGGACAAAAGCCAATGCCAACGTTAGCCATGGCTAGGTCCTCAGCGCAATGGACTGGAATGGAAGTTAACTTAACGTCACAGCATCAACAGACTTGTCAGCAAATAAAGGACTAAGAAAAACTACCCAAAAAATAAAGCAAATAAAGAGAGAATACATTTAACTAATCAAAAAATACAGTCCTCGTGTTCCCTGGTCTTGGAGGTGGTCCCTGTCCAGCCTGTTGGCTAAAGTCCGCTCTTTAGGTCTTTTATGAAGCCCATAAGTCAAGAGAAAATAAAGGCTTTTTAAAAGGCCAGTTTCCAGTCGTAAAGGTTTTAAATTGCAGAGTGACACCTAACCTGCTGTTGAACTCAAACAAATCAAATTCTCCTTTCCCACTCACTCGTGCTCTCCCTTTTTCTTGTGTGTGCTCTTGCAGCCTGGAGCGAGCCTTGAGCAGACCCACATTTTTGTTCTTGCACACATTCTCCGTCGGCCGATCATAGTCTATGGAGTCAAGTATTACAAGAGTTTCCGTGGTGAGACGCTAGGCTACACCCGATTCCAAGGTAAGAACCACACACACTATTCTCTCTCTCTCTCTCTCTCTCTCTCTCTCTCTCTACACACGTGCATATACTCATCCATGTGTGGATGCGTCCCAGCTTCTGTAGATGTCCTGTGTGGAGTTAACTGGTGCCATGTGTGGGTGTAGGGTTACTTGGACAGAACAATGCTCTTTTTGTGTGTGTGCTGCATGAGGCATCTGCTTGAGTGTGGGGCTGTGCAAAGCCCACCAGGCTCCAAACCTGCACCGCTTCTGGAGTGTGGGACTGGACCCAGACGCCCCTGGGAGAGGGCTGTGAGCAGAGGCCACTTCTGTCTGAGCTAGAACCCAACGTGTTGGCTTAGAGGAGAGTCACAGTTACTGAATAAATGAGGTTGGATGAGAAGTGGAGCCTAAAGTGCAGCTCATCAGCGCTAGAGTTTGAGTTGGACGCGCTACTCTGTGCACTAGCAGCTGCTCTCTTCCTGGAGCAGCACCACATGGGGCTCTGAGTGGGCACAACTGCTGCAGTAACTTGGGCTTTAAAATGCGCTGTGTTTACAGTGTGGTGAATAACAGTGGCTGGAGAAAGAAAGCTAAACTGTTGCTTTCATTTCGTTATTATATTAGTATTCCTGTGACTTTTGAAATGGAATTGTAAAACCACATGGTAGATTGTTTGTTGCCTGCCAATGTAATGTCCAAATAATGAATGACTTGTCCTTGTTGTTTTCATTTAATTGCCTAGGTGTGTACCTACCTTTGCTATGGGAACAAAGCTTTTGTTGGAAAAGCCCTATTGCTCTTGGTTACACAAGAGGCCATTTCTCTGCATTGGTTGCCATGGAGAATGATGGCTACGACAATCGAGGCGCAGGCGCCAACCTCAACACTGATGATGATGTCACAGTGACGTTCCTGCCACTGGTGGACAGTGAGAGGAAGCTGCTGCACATCCACTTCCTGTCTGCTCAAGAGGTTAGGCTTACACACACACACACCTTCACACTGCATGGACTATTGGATTATTCTGGTGGCATATCGATCATGTGTATGGTTTAGAATCCTTATGAAGATTTGCACAAAGCAGAGCTGACCTCTTTAGACTATGCTACACAAACTGTCGGTTGGTAGAACATTTTAAGTTATTCGTATGCACACCCCTAGCCCTGCCACTGCATTTGTACTGGACTAAGGACTAAGGCTAGCCTGGGTGAACCTATTAGCAAATTAGTCTGGAAAGGATCCCATTGATGCTTGTTTCCAAATGTCCGGTTTTACGGCTTCCAGGAGTAATATTACCAGCAGTAAAATTAAACTGAAATTGAATCCTACCAAATTGTTTCAGAAGTGCAGCAAGTAAGGGATAATGTATAGAACGCCGGTCATTACTGGGAAAATAAGTCCCGACAGGGCGAACCGGACCCCGACGCACAGCGGCGTTGCACTAGCCCAGTGCAATAATCCTAGCTGGGAAATACTATTTTATTTATGTATGATTTTGACAGAAGAACTACTTGTACATTGCTCTAACCATTTTGGTGGAAATCTGTGCGAACTTGAGAACATGGGAAAGCAGGAATACACATGTCACTTTGAAGTAGTTATACTAGATAGTGACTTAATTTGGAATTGATTACTTTGATGAATGCTAAACTTTTTTTGAGGACAGGGTTATTAACAGGGTTTTAACATCCTATAATGTGTGTGTGTGTGTGTGTGTCAGATGGGGAACGAGGAGCAGCAGGAGAAGCTGCTGCGGGAGTGGCTGGACTGCTGTGTGACGGAGGGGGGCATGCTGGTGGCGCTGCAGAAGAGCTCCCGGCGCAGGAACCACCCGCTGGTCACGCAGATGCTGGAGAAGTGGCTGGACGGCTACCGGCAGATCCGCCCCTGTGCCACCCTCTCGGACGGCGAGGAGGACGAAGACGACGAGGATGAATGAGTGGCAGGACAGGAGTGCACTAAGGGAGGCTTACGGGCGGGATGCCCTCAGGGTGGTGGTGGTGGTGGTGGGGCGGGGGTGGCAGGCGCACCACAGATCACGCTCATGGACACCACATACTGGCACACACACACTCATAATTGCTGACAGTATCTCTCTTACACACACAAACACACAGCTCTCCTCTTCCTAGCAGAGGTATATGGCCTGCTATCATTTTGGATCCGCAAAAGAGCGCCGAGGTGCATGCTTTTTGTGGAGCTGGACATGGACAACCCCTGCCTGAAAAACACCACACATATGTTGGAATAATCAACATATATAAATATATGTATATTCTCCCGTTATTCCCCCTCCTATCAAATTGTCAATCTGTATTACAAGATTGAAGATCAAGAATGCATGTGATTGAGGGTGTATTATAGGAACATGACCAGCATTGAGAAAGAGGGAGGTCTTTAAAGAGATTTATTATGGGCACTTACAAAGCACATTTTCCAACGATAATGTTTTTTGTTTTCTTTGATAAGAGTTTCTGGTTGGCTTCCTGAGATAAATCTGACATACTAGATTGAAATAAGGCAACAGAAGCCATTGTGGTCACCACACCCTATATAGCAGATTGACTTTGGGTTGTAGGCCTGTTGTGAAGATGTTTCTGTTGATGATATTGACAGCCACTCACACACTAAAGAGATTATTTGTGGCATAACAACCTAAGAGAACCCTTGGATAGCAATGATGTGCCACTGTCCCTTGTTTTTATTTTGTTGAAGGGTTTTGTTTCTTTCTCTTGTTTACCCCTGTTGCAAGCCTTCTGAAATATTTTTGTTGACTGTATTTATTTGTTTAGGAGTGCTAGCATCAGAGGAACAATGTAACTTTACCCTCCCCGTTTATGACCTGCTCTGTTTCCCCCCCCATTTGTGGTTCTGTTAATTCAATCTTGACATGTTTATGTTGCACAAAAATACATACTCTTGCTGTGAGGAAAAAAACCCGATCTGTACAAGTTTACTGACATTTTGAACAATGTGTTATCTAGTACCTCATGATGTCACGACCTGGTGCCCCCTCCTCTGGGGAGGAAGGGGATGGACACCAGACGCATCCAGCTTCTGCAGAGTGCATTAACATTAAATTAGAAACACTTCTGTCCTACCTGGATTTCACACCGACTCCTTCCTCATTCATATGATTTGAACAGCTTCTGTTCAAAAAATATTTATTTTCAATTAAGCCAGGAGAAATTAACACAAACGACATTGTTTGAATCATTTAAAATGGGTAATTGACAGCTGCAATGAAGACCCCTGGATATCAGCGGTTTAGAAAAAATACATCAAGTGGAATCTAATTGCCATCCTGATCAATAGCTTTAATTACACCTCGGAAATAAATGTGGTAAAATAATCACTGAAGTTTTATGGTACACTATGCAGGTTTAGGTATTTTTGGTGACTGTAGAGCTCCCTCTAAAGTCACCCTATATTTATATTTTATTCTGCTGTTGTAAAAGCAAGCTTCTTGTGACTTATCACCCCATGCACACAATGAAAATTTTGTTGTGGAGGTGAAGGATTAACAACAGGCAAAAACGTATCTCCAAACAGCTAAGGTAATGTTTCTAGCCTGGAAGCCAGCAGAACTTAGCCCCGCCCACAACATTTGAGGTTGGGAAGTTCGGTCTGGACTCGTTGTGGAGCAACTATGCCCGAACCAGAGCTGTTTGGAGTCACCTTTCGGACCAGAACTCCTGCACGGTTTTGTTCAGAGCTGACAATGCAACTGTTTGACAGAGGACAGATGTAGGATGCTAGTGACGAAATATTAGCTTTCAGTATGCCATGATGTCTTTGTAATTAAATTTAATTAATTAAATTCAATTACACATTTAATTAAAAAATGTTTCGTTCTTCCTAACGAAAACGCTATTGCTAAAAGGTAGACATTTAGATTTCGCTATCATAGGTGTTCAAGTTCGTTTACCATCAAATTGGCTGCGTAAAGGTGAAAATCTTGCATAGTGTGCCTTTAACTAGTACTTTGTTTTTTTTTAAATGGGTAGAATGTCCCCCTCTTGTGGATGAACAATGGACTACAGACGTTAAAATGAAGGGAAAGGTTGCTCAAAACTCAGCACTCCTGAGGATAGAAATTGGAGAGGTGTGCATGTATATGTCTGGATCTGAACAGATATATACATATACTGTATACATACATACCTAAAGAATGGTGCATATTAATGAAGCAAATGGCCACTGTACACTGATTTGGAGTAGAACATATAATACTCAGAATAAAATGGTGCCATGCCATTATTACAGAAGCCTACATGTAGAATGTAAAATTAAAAACCTAAGACCTCATCATCTGAAACATAATCTTCTCGAATTTTGAAAGGATGGGATTATTTTTGGTAGATAGGCCTACACACACTTCCAGGAGATAACAATACTAACCCAGACTGCTGAGGTGTACAGTAGGTGTATACCTATCAATTTGGCCTCATCAGAATTAGTCCACGAGCCAGCGGAGAAGTCCAAAACTTTTTTATTTTGTTTGTCTATGCGATGGACTTTCCAAACTCACAAATTGCACAGATTCCTACAGCCTCCTTAAGTACAATTCCAATTGAAATGAAAGGGGTTTTATGGATTTAGGTGAACAAAGTGTACACCTAATACATTTTGGTCTGTACCATGAAGAGAAAACTGATTCAACCATATAAACCATACATTTTCTGAAAGCTTTTACCCTCAGAATGTGATCTAAAATGACATGAGACATGTTCCACATGTTTCCATAAACCATATATTTTCTGAAAGCATATTCCCTCAAGATGTGATTTAACATGTCTTGTGACAAGTTTCATCTTTACTTTGTTGCACATGGATAATACATTAGGTGTAGGTCAAATCGAGTGTGACTTCTCTTTTGGCGTCCCATAGGGAAAATTGATTTAACCAATTACACAATATTTCTAAAAGCATTGACCCCTCAAGATGTGATGAAAGATGAGTTGAGACATCTCCCATCTTTCTCTAGGTCCACCAAACTTCAACAACAATGTCAAAATAATCCCAGTTATGCATAAAAAGACAATCTAAAAAGACTGCTGTAGCTGAATGAGGATTGGAGAAGAGAGATGCAACATTCATAATATCAGACTCAGTGAGCTGAGGCTGTTCCTTTTAAGAGATGAACTATAAAAGATGCAAGCAGACATGGTAAAATGAAATATCACAGGGTGCTGCCACAAAAAATCTAACATGTTTTAGATTTGTTTTTTCATTTTTATGCATAACTGGAATTATTTTGACCAACACATGTTGACCATCACATCCATTCTGTTCCAACAGTTGATAGCATAGAAATGTTCTGTTTGGTGTTCCAGGCTTTCAAAAATAATTAAAAAAATGTTTGTGACTACAAGGTAAACATTTTTTTTTCATTGAACTTTTTAGGTGTTTTTGTGTCATACACTACCTGTATATAGAGTGCTCTACAAAGCTTCAGCTGTGAGTCCCAGATGTCCATCATGCATTTGTGTGTTATAGACACATATAGCCATCAGAAAATAACAATGAAGTTGGGTGCCCTCAGTTGGCACCGATCGGCCCAAAATGAGCCTCTGGCTTATGGACTAAATGTATTAATACTAGACATCCTGACCCCCCAGAATAGAGTTAGATATTTGGTTGTAAAGTGATAGTTAAGGGATGTTTATTCATAGGTCTTGACCGTTGTTTAGTATGCACACATACTAGTGGTCTTTTGAATTTGCGGTCCAGAAACTAGGTCCCTGTAAACCAATTTCCTTCCAAACAATGTGACATTGTCTCATGTGCTAATTATTCTGGTGCTGTGGATGAATCACTGAAAATATTAAAACTCTCCCACATACATTTTATATCTATATGGAAAAAAAGCCACTGTATTGCATACAGTACATTTATGGTTTCTATAACCCCAAACACTCTTAACATACTCCGACAGAAGTACGAGAATGTTTTTTTTCATCCCAAAAGTCAATTACACCAAATGTTCCATCTTAATTTTGTTTCCTCGCTTCCCCCTTGTAGTAACTGTGATTAATGTGGACTTTGATTCCCCTAAATTAGAAACAGCACCATGAAAGCGGCTTTGATGAGCAGCCGTGATTACTAACCGTTTCTCCAGGGCTGGCTGCAGGGCTGCGAGGCAAGAGAGGCCTTTTAAATCAGCTCCAGAGACACTCACCTGCATCAGGCTCCACACATCACACCAGATGGAGAATCTGCAAGCTCTCAGATTTTGCATTAGGGTACAATCCACAAGCATCTGAATCCATGCTCAAAGATGCTGCAAGAACAACCCATCTTAAATACGAGCGGAGGTAAGGAGTGTGGGAGTAGTCAGGTAAGAGAACTGATTTAATCAGATTCACATAAACCTTTTTTAATATTTATACTAACTATACTCCGACACATACGAGTGACTCTGGTGATGATGTTAATGGCGCCCTCTTCTGGGTGAGAATACACACTGCAGCTGTAACTGCAGAAGTAGAGCAGAGGTCATGGCTGCCAGGAAACCAAAATGGATTCCTCACTAGTGTACGCCTGAGTACAACTGATTACACTACAATACAGTTAACACTGACTGCACTACAGTACATGTTTAAAATCACACTACATTACAATCTAGGCAGAAACCAACAGTAAAAAGGCAGATCAATTCAGCAAATCCTGTTGTGTCGGAAAGACCATGATCATCCATTTGTTAACTTGGAGCATTTTGGAGCAGAGCACTTGGAGCAGAGGGTACTGAAATTCAAGCTCCTCAGTCCTCTGCTTACGTTAAAGGTGTGTTGTGATGCACTTAACCCAAACACAGACACTCAGACTCCAAAAGTAGGATGTCAGAATTGTATCTTTTATTTGAACTGCACTGTATGCTAAATGTTCACCTTGTACAAGAAACAAATACAAATACTCACACTAAAAACAAAACATACTGCTGACGGCCTCTGCTTCTGCTAGTGTTGGGCACTAAGTAGGAGTTTTGCTATTGCTCTTACAGAGTACAGGACGCCCCAAAAACCTGGCCTTCAAGAGAACAACAAAAAAATAAAAGGGAGAGGGGAAGGAAGAAATGAAACAGGTAGAGGAAGGGACAGAGAGAGAGAGAGAGAGAGAGAGAGAGAGAGCATGAGAGAGAGAGAGAGAGAAAGGTAGGGAAGATCACATAGGACTATGATTACAGGAACATTTAACTAGGCAATACAAATCTAACAGGACTGCAAAACTTTTTTTCTTTTTTCTTTTAAAACACCAAAAACATGGGATGCATCTGATATATAAAAATACCACAATGGGAGGAAAATGGAGAGAAAATATGCAGACTACCCAGAATTCTTTTTTCTTTCTTTCTTTCTCGGACCAAAAATTGGAGGGGGACAAAAGAACATCTGCAAAAAGTGTTTTCCTGAGTCATTACGGAATGGAGATCTCCTTAACCCTTTCCTGTTCAACTGTGATGTCCGTCAGAAGGCTCAACCGATCACACAAGAGAAAGCAAACACGCGAAAAAGAGCATCGCTGCCTGTCTGGACCAGCCAATGAGAAGAGAGTCCCACATCGTCCATCCTTCTGTCCTTTCAGTGAGGAAATGTCCTTTCAGCAAAAAAACTGGACTGAACATCCAACTTTGCAAGCAGTAAGAAAAAAAGTCACATGGAGTCTCTTGCACACATCAAGTGAAGTCACAGGCAGGTTACAGAATGGCTACACAAAATGTGTCCTTCTGGGGGCGGCAGCATGAGACCACAGAGAGAAAGAAAAAAAGAACAAAACCAAAACAAAACAAAAAGATGTCAATGGTGTTCAGAAAAAAACACAGAACATCTCTCAGCTACAGACAGTCTTTTTTGAAGCCAACTCTAAATGAAGGTGTCTGTATGGGTCAATACATTTTCGGATGATGTGGTTGTGGCCCTAGGCCTATGTCAAGAGTCTGCAATCCATCAAGACCGTGCAGTCTCAACACACTAGATCTTCTGAAAGTAGCCAAGGTCTGAGCTGGTCTTTTCTTCCCCGATTCATACTTGGCTCCATAAACTTCACACATTTTTTTGATCCATGTTATCCAACACTGAAAAAAGAGACCAGTTTGAAGACCCACTCTCTAACTGGTGGCCACGCTTTACTGTAGGCCCAAAGTTTTTTGGAGTTCAATGAGATATGCTATTGTAGAGTGAGCATATTCAAGGTTGCTGTTGACAAAGCCCAACTACCAGACAGCTTAGAACTTTGATCTCGTCTTGATGTTTAAAATATTTGGTCTACTGATGGCTCTATTAAAGGTGAGGGCAACAAAGGAGCAGACATAAACTAAGTTCTTAGGGGGGAGGAGGGGCAAAAAAAGGATGACTGAGGTCAGGAAAGGGTTAAGCTCACTCTGTAGATCACCACTGCAGGAGGGCAATCAAACTACTTCTCTCCTTTAACTGATGTCTGATAAATATAGATTTATATATTTCATAACCTTTTTTTCATTTCTTTCTTTCATACCGAAGACCAAAAGAGAAAAAAATATCATCTACAGGGCCTAAATTCAGATGGAGCAACACATCAGATAAGGGAGGGGCCAGGAAAAGGATGGGAGCGGTGGCAGAGAAGGTGGAGTGCTTTGGGGTTTGGGTGGGGGGCGCTGGCTAGGGAGTGGGATGGCGGAGAGGGGGGCAGAGTCCAGTAGCACGCAATGCTGTGGTGTCTCAGAGCTCTCCCATTGGTGCGTTGGGAAGCAGGCCATCCAATCAGATGTGGGTTGTCAGGGTGGGGGGTGAGGTTTTCTTCCCACTAACGCACCTTCATAGTGTTAGCACACTGGATGTCCAAAAGAGAAAAAGAAAAAAATTTTTCCAAAGAGAAAAAGAAACAGAACACAACTCAAAAACAACAACAAAAAAGAGTTTACTGAACCAGAAGAGAGACAGAGAGAGAGATTTAAAAATTAAAAACGGAGGAGTAGAAATCCATGGAACGAATGTCAACCCCCAGTGCTGTGTGGCAGCGGGTGAGTTCACTGTCTCTTGGTCCCGGTTGGTTGCTTGGTTGTTCACTTGGTTGGTTGCTATGGTGTTGCTATAGCGATGGCTCCTCCTGGTGCGGTGCTATTGCTCGGTCAGGTGTTCTCTGGTCTCGCCGTGTTTGGACGGCTGGTTAGGGGAGGGGGCCTGGGAAGGGTGGGTGCCCGATGGGAGGCTGTGGGCGACAGGCACCCCACCTGGCACCAGACCCTCCATCGCCCCTGGGATGCCACCTGGAGCTACGCCCACCAGCCCTGGCGGGTACCTGGGCAAAGAGCATGCAGAGAAAAAAAAACACACAGTCAGGACTGTCTGGTATGGAAAGGACAGACATACACATCCATTCCAGACACACACAAACACACTCCGACACAAGCACACACACAGATCCACAGCGGCCCACCTTCAACCTGAATCACTCTGGAACATTGCCTATGGCAATGCAACATTTGCCTGCATGATTCTCTGTCTTGTCTCTCTCCCTTTCCAAACACACACACGCACACCTTCCCCTGCAAAAACACTGTCTGTTTTAGAAAGTTTCACAATCCTCCCTACTCCACAAAGCCAGCCAGCCAGCCACACACACACACAGAAGCTAGTATTTCTAGAGTACTACCAACATTAAAAATGAATGAATGACTCATCATGACCTTAAAAGCATAAAATAAAGTGTCATTTCTGGATAAGGGGTGACAGACAAATCAACAAGTAAATAAGCTTGGGTGGCATATGCACACCAACACACAATGTGACACGCACAGGCATTCCCCAAATTGCAACCTCCCAAAAGAGGACCACAGAAAGATGATTGGCCTCCTAAGGTCCTCTTTAGGGCAGTGCAAACACAGTCAATTCTGCAGCGCGTTCTACGTGACAGACAGTCACAAGTGTGATGCCCCCTGAGGAAGCCTGGCTTGGACCGTTACAGAGCAGGGTTTTCTCCGACTCTCCTATCTGAGTGGGGCTGGTGGTGGAGTAAGGTGGGGGTTACAGCGCTGCAGTAGAGGCACATGTTGGAGGGCAGCCAGCAGAGGGCAGTGTATTTACCTGAATGAGACTTAGGCATTTAATTTGTCTTGGGGTACACCAGTAGTAATGGCCTGTAGAGTTTGGTTGGTCACTTGGCTGCGTAAAAGAAGCACATGGAGGCGCAAACACTGAAATCAAAGTGAAGTCTGGGGTGGGAGGGGGAGGGCAGGCACGAGGAGAGGAACTAGCCTGTAGCCTAGTGGAAAGGTTAGCGCTAGCAGTGCAAACACACTGACCTAGAAGAGGAGAAGCAAGCTAGCAAAGCAAACAGGATAAGGGGACAGGACAACTTAGCATTATGCAGTACCAAGGTGATAAGAAAGCCTGCCATGCCAAGATAGGAGACTAGCATATTTTAAGAGGTGCACGCTAAGCCTAAATCATGACCTTGTGACACTAGCAAATCAGGCTGGCTACAAGCTAGCATTTACAAGCTAGCATTTACAAGGAGGTAGAAGTGAATTGTTACAAGTTGTTAAGCGAGTAAGTCGATTTCTGCATATATGCAAAAGCATCGTTTGGTTATGATGGATTATGGCTGAAGCTGTCAAGTGGTAAATGAGTAAAATGCTAAAGCTAAATGGAAAAAAAGAAAAACAGAGGACAGATGGTCCACAAGACTATGCGGGCTGTACTTCAAATTCTACCTGTAGGTGGCACCGTTGAGCTCAGGGTGGACGCCCTGCTGGTCCATCACTGCCCAGGGTGCTGTGGTGACAAAGAACTCCTTGTTGACGCAGTTTCTTAGGCTGTCTGGGATGCGGCCTGTTGCAACACAACAGTGGAAGAGTGGGGTTAGTTTCAAATGTTAGCTCAGACAGAGAAATGTACTGCAATAACAACATATAATATGCCTATAGTCTAGAAATGGCAAAAGGTAGCTCCCCATGTCTACATTTTTCAGAAGTCAGAATCCAAATGCTTCAGCATTTCAATACAGTTTTTCTACTCCTGTTTCAAATATCTCTGTAGTTAAAATGCATGAAATTCCACTAGGGATAATTCTGTGTGTCGAAGCCTACCTAGAAAAGAGCCTGACACCCTGCAGGTGTAAATGGATCTTCCGCTAAAGTGTTTCATGCCTTTTCTAACGCCTTCAAATTGATATCAGATGCTTTCCCTTCCTAAATTGGATGAAGGAATGTGCAATTGTTTTCAGTCATGGAAGTCAGAAAAACAGTGGCCCATTTACAACTGCCAATTACCTTCCAATTAATGATACCACTCTCACACGTAGGGCTGTACGTATAGAATTCAATTACCATGAGGCTTGTGTTGCTAAGGTGATGCGCTAGGAAGGTGGGATTGTGAGTTCTGTTAACAAGCTGACAAGTAACATGATTGTTCTGCTTTAAAAAGAGGGTGGTGAGTCAGTGAACAAAAAAGCAGCTGGTGATGAGAATTTGTTCATGCCTATTATTCCGTTGATGTGCAGTTTCATTGGTATTGACATAGCATAAGATACTCTCATCAGAATTGTCTGCTGAAGACCAGATACAACAGCACATTATGAGATTTTATTGATTGTGATTTGGAATAAGTAATTCATATATTTTACCCAGCATGTATAAAACATAAATGTGTGTAGATATGAGGAACGCATAACTGATTTACAATGTTCTCACTGGTCTGACGGACACTCTTGAGTGTTCCGCCAGGCGCTTCCAATCAAAAGATCAGAAGACTACATATAAACAGGTAGCACTTAATCCATCTCTGCTCTAACAAGACTCCCGCTTCACTCTTCTGTTTAGGGACTGTAGTGTAGTTTATGCCCGTCAGTCTGAACAGTGAGATGTGCAGAGTTTTAGCATTCATGATGCCAGATGAAAACGGCAATCAAGCAACGTTTGGGCAAAAGGGCAGAGTTGTGCATCACGGTTTGCCATTTTAATTATTAGAAACGAATGAAGTGGTAATCAATACATTTTTACTGCAGGCTACAGACATGGAGATGTGAAAATAAATCATACACGCACACATAGGTTCTTACTGGAATGAGATGGAGAATATTTAGCAGGTTTTACACGTTCATTTAAAGTGATTATCAAAGTGTGCCATATTTCTTGCTTTTTCTTGTGCACAGTATTCGCCATGAGTCATGATGACTTATTTTTTATGATGTAGTTGGCACGTTTGCCATCTGAATTCACATCACTGCCTTCATGTACGTGACCAATGAGCCGGAGGGCCCCATCGGTCTCCGGCCAATCAGGCTGAGTTTGGAGACTCAGAGGGGAGGGTCTGGTCGGAGCACACGAGCTGTGGGAGCGGCGGCCTTTAGCACGCGGGCGCTCCTCTAAACAGTGCCCCCCCCCCTCAGGCCTGCATCTACCCGCCAGCCAGCCGGCCTAATGATGACATCTCCTAAACGCCACACAACTAATGAAGGCTGCACACCAGCCACTGAAGTGGAAATGTGACATCTGGGGAGAGACAAGAGAGGGGCATGATGGGAAGGGGGTGGTGGTGTTGGGGGGTGGGGCAGGGAGGGAAGCCCAGCTGTTGAGCTTCTGCGGGTAGAGAATGCCTTCAAGCTTTTTATGTGGAAGAAGCAGGAAAAGACAGACAGGAAAAACAGACTGAAAGAAAGAGTCTGATAGAGGAGGAGAAAGAAAGGGAGAGAAAGCAAGAGGGGGAAAGTGGTAGACAAATAGAAGACAGAGAGTGATAATTACCGGTGATGGCTCGCCGGATCTCGGTGGCCGCTGCCTCTCTCATCTCCAGAGAGGCCTGCTCGCTGTACCAGGCAGTGTGGGGGGTGCAGATCAGATTGGGGGCGTCCTTCAGGGGGCCCTGGGCAAAGCTGAGAGGGCGGGAGACCGACAGAGAGGAAGGTGGGGAAGAGCAGGACAAAATGTCAGCTTCAGTCTGGCACGGCAGCCAAGCAGCCTCTCCTCCACGTCTCTCCTTCCAGCCGTGACGGCAGATGCCTCCTCTCCCGAGCTGGGCTCCGCGCTGCCGAGCTTCGCTCCTGCTGGGCTGGGAGGGTGGACTCAGTCACCTGAGCTGATGGAGGACGTGAAGCATGAGGCCACATGGCGGAGTTTAAGAACAGCCAATCGGAGAGCGCGGCGGCCGTTCGAGAGAGGAGGGTGGGTGAGCAGCGTTTCAGTGGGTGTTAGCCGCTCAGCCGCCAAACACAAACACACACCACCCTCTCTTTAGAGTCCTCCCCGAGGTTCCTCCCCACGCAGGCATGCTGCCTTGGCTCTGCCCCGACCGACAGGCAGATTATTGTCCTGACTGGATGAGTGCCTCTATGTCCTGACTGACAGAATCTTTCCTTATTTCACCCGATTGCACAGTTGGGGAATTTCCCAGAGCATGTACTGTATTGACAGCAGCCAAACTTTAAGTTGCATGGAACCAAACTGACACCAATGACTTCACCCTGAAGACGTCGCTAGATGGACAAGACATTGTTGTCTTTATGGCCCTCTTATAATGTTTTCATGGATCTACTACAATTTGACAGCAAATGTCATAACATGATAACAGCTCAGTGCAAGGTCAGCCATGCTGCTGGCAAACCTACACAGAAACTAGGCCAAGGTAGGGGATGCATAAAGGTCAGCTGTCTCCTCCCCAGCTTTTTATCGAGATTCATGTAACTGGAATGAAGTATCTAAATCCTGACCCAAAGGCGGTGATGACCCAAACACCTCCGTCTTGCCAAATGCACAGGTATGAGCCGAGGAGCAGCAGGAGTGCGAGTGGGCTGCTCACCTGAAGGGCTCGGTCTCGTGCACATCCAGGGCAGCTCCGCGTATCCGCCCCTCCTTCAGGGCCTGGGCGAGGGCCTTCTCATCCACCAGACCCCCTCGGGCCGTGTTCACCAGGAACGCCCCCTGACGCATCTGCAACACACAAACAAACACACAAACACACACACACACACACACACAAGGGTCAAGCACAGCACATACAAGCCCACTCCCCAAACACAAGCATGCTCCATTGAGTTAATAGTCACACCAGCACCACAAGTTTCAACGATCACTTCAATCTCCCTGTTTGGAATTTTTTTTTACCCATTATGGGGCCTTGATACACATTCCTCAAGGCCCCAAAGCCTCAGTAGATTTGGGTCAAATGTATTGGTGGTGTTGATCCCTGCGTGCCTATAGGCTGTGGTCACAAGGGCAGATCATGTGACTGAGCGCAGCTACTCGGGCTGACAACACTTGAGCATCTGTGACGCGTCTGACCACACAACTCTGGAATGTTCTACTTGTGTATGCTATGGTCCTGATTAGGGAGAAATGGAAGATTGTTTTTTCCAAGGAAACTTCCAGCACTAATAGAGTGGATAACCGTCACAAGACATAAATTATGTCTGCATGCATACAAAAAAAAAAAATCAAGGCCTTTCTGAGCCAGCCTACTTCTTTTGAGGCTAATTTTCAATGCCAATAAAACCCTTTTCACCGAAAGTGGCCTTGATATCTACGACCTTGAATAAATGCAATGATGAAACAAATAAATAATACGCCTGAGTGCGACTGTATACTGTAGTTTTCTGAGCGTTTATTTAGAGGAAGAGATCAAAAAGACCATCAGAGAAAATTGCTCCCCATCTCCCAGTGCCCCGCACAAACACACGCACTGGCCTATTTTGAAACCCGAAGCCCAACATTACAAATTCCAACTCTCACTACATGAACTGATTACCTTGTGAGTCTATCTTTGTGGGTCCAGGCTTGTGTGTGTGTGTGTGATTTGATAACAGTGGCACCCAGTATGTTTATATGCATGCTGATAAACTGCAACAGCACAGCGGCACTGTTTGCCAGAAAAACAACAGCAAAGGAAAATCTAATGAAAAGCGCTTGGAAGAAAGTAATCCCTTAATCTTGACAAAAAAGCTAGAAATCCAGGCCATGAAAAGCCCCGGTGCTGCCAAGCTGCCTTTTATTAGGTCTGTTTCCTTTTTTACTGGGGGGAGCGGGAAAAAAAAGAGACCGAAAAAAAGGAATGAAGGAGAGAAAAAGCTCTGCTCAGAAACCGAGGGCTGCCTCACATGTTTGGGAGAGAGGAGGTGGGGGGGATTTACACCCTTTCAGTTTGGGGGGGAAGCTGAGGCAAGCATCCGCTGGAGGTGAACAAACAGCCGGTTAACTAGGTTAAACTAGTGGCACACTCTCCTGACAGAACAGCACTCAAGACCACAGAGGAGAGGAGAGAGTAGGAGAGAGAGGAGAGGAAAGGAGGAGAGAGAGGAGAGGAGAGGAGAGGGAGGAGAGAGGGAAGCAGAGGAGAGGAGAGCTGGGCAGAGTGAGTCACAGAGATGAAGGGGAAAAAAGAGAAATGGAAGGGGGGTGGTGGGTACGAGTGGAGGGGAGGGGTCATTCTTCTGATTTTCCTCCAGGGGGCAGAGTGGATCAGGGAGCCAGAAAGCACACACACACACACACACACACACACACACACTCTCTCTCAGCTGAGCTTCCAGCAGCTCCCCTACTGCTGAGCCGAGTCGATATATTTGCCGTAGCCGTGGGCTGGCGCTAATTGCGTTTGACAGAGCAAAGGAATGAATTTGTTTCCAGCTTTGGTGAGCTTAAGATACAAAAGGAGCATCTATGTCTGTCTGTGCAGAGGCTCTGTGCACACAAACACATCCATGGAACATAGTAGAGTCTGCACATGACTAGTCTTAATGTTTTATATAGAAAAGACACACACACACACAGTGTGAAAGACAGACAGACAGTACCTGTTTGATAGTGAAGTCATTGATGAGGTGGTGGTTGTGTTCGTTGAGATTGCAGTGTAAGGAGACGCAGTCGCTCTGGTAGAGCAGGTCCTGGAGGGTGTAGACACGCTGTACGCCCAGCGAGCGCTCCAGGCCGTCCTGCAGGTACGGGTCGTAGAAGAGCACGTTGAAGCCAAACACCTTCGCCCGCACCGCCACCGCCTGGCCCGTGCGACCTGAACGTACCCATACAAAAAACACAAAACATCAACACGCTCATCCAAAGTATTAATCCAAACACCTTCCACAGCCTGCTGTAACCCTAACAGACATGCGCTCCGGTGGGGGCAGGACACTAGTGAGAGGAGAGGAGAGCAGGCGTGAGGCCTAGCAAGGACACCACTCCTGCTCTCCTGGCAGCACGTAGGAGCTCCAAGAAGAGCAGAGCAGAGCTGAGAGGAGAGGAGGAGCGCCAGGCCTGAGATAGCGTCTTAATCTTATTGTTCCCTGCCTCTCACTCACTCTCCCCCTATTCTTCTCTATTAGCAGGCTGCTCGACAGCAACACGAGGCTGCAGAAAAGTGTGGTTAGATAAGGATGGAGTGAAAGCATAGACTGACTTCTAGAGACATAGTGAGAGAGAGAGAGAGAGAGATGATAAAGTGAGAGACACTATTAAACAGTGAGAGGCAGGAAGAGAGGAGAGTGAAAGTGTGTGTGGGAGTAGAGAAGTCCCTCTTTTAGCGGTGATGGCCAGAATCAATAAAGCCCTTCATAGAGAGACCAGACATGAAGTCACACACACACACGCAGCTCAGGCAGACTTTCAGGGCTGTGGGAAAAGACCTGTTGTGTGTAAACATCACACAACACCTGCACAGACAGACACATCATTGCTCTCGTTCTCTCTCTCACTCAATCACACACACAGCTAATGTTTTGTCAAAATTACATTAAAAATGTAAAAAATTGCAAAAATAACATTTTTTTCGCACAATAATAAACGTACCTTCTATGAAACTTGATAATTTGACTGATTAACTGATATGTGATGCCATAAGTTCCAAGTATTAAGCTTGTTAATAGTTAATAATAATTGGAAATATTTGAAAAAAAAAAAAAAAACAGGGAAAAGTTCATAGTGTGTTCACAGAGGACCATTTCTAACTCATTGCTTCCTCTGTATGGTCAGACAGCGACGTCCACCACCCATAGCTGTACATGGCCTGCATGCATTCTAGCTGTAAGGGAATACACTCACATATAACCTCATGCACTGTTTCGGCTTCACTGCATCTGTTTGGTCATGCAGACAGGGTTGATGCCAGGGACAGGTGGGAACTGACCACGGCCTGTCCGAGTGTGCCTGAGAGTGGCAGAGACTGCGAGGCAGCAGCAGGATGCTGTGCTGGCCTCAGTAGCCGCAGGACAGGGCATTATCTACAGTGTTACAGAGGCTTACTGTCACTCAGACCTCCGCTGTGTTTGGGGCCGAGACATCCCCAGCGTGTGGGGGAGACAATGGCTCTGAAACGGTCACGGCCAAAGCTGATCCAGCGCTGTCCACACACACACACACACACAGAGCGGGCAGGCAAGGGAGGGAGTGTATGAGTAAGTGTGTGAGAAGAGTCTCTGGAGCAGACATGCAGAGAGGTGTGCTGTGTGTGAGATAAGCACAGCCATTTGGAGGCCTGACTGAGGTGGACTAGCTGTCTGGACAATCCCACACACACACACACACACACACACACACACACACACACACACGTAACCCCCCACTGTTTATCAGGTGACTGATAAATACTGTCCACATACAGACACATGCATGCTGAGGAGAGAAAGAATTGGGTCAACAAGGTGTGGGCTGCAGCTGAGATCCATGGGCCCTATGGGATAGTGAACGTGCCCACAGATAATGGGACAGTGAACGTGCCCACAGATAATGGCAGAAAAGAAAGGCAATAACAATGAGAACAAAAGAACACAACTATGTAGACACAGCCATGCAGACAGACATATCTATGAACTGTAGACAAGCGTGGAAAAGCTTGAGGCAGGAGACGGAGACAGAAGAAAGCAAACAGAACGTAAGACACAATAAAGAAACATGACAAAGGATGGTGTGTTGGGGCTGAGCAGGATATACAGAATACAGATGCAACGGTAGAGAATGACACGTCATTTAAAAATACTAAATAAGTCTCAACACACATTAGAAGTATTTGTTTGTGTGGTTGATGTGCATGTCACACTTTGTGTGTGTGTGTGTGCACTGACCGAAGCCGATGAGGCCCAGGGTCTCTCCACGGATGCGTGCGGCCCCAGAGGCCACCTCTCGGATCTGCTCCACGCTCTGGACGCGGGTGCCCTCACGCAGGGCCTGGTACAGCCAGGTGTTCCGGCGGTACAGGTTCAGGATGTGGCAAATGGTGGAGTCGGCCGTCTCCTCCACTGCTGCCGCCGGAATGTTGCACACTGCAATGCCTGCGCGCACACACACACACACACACACACACTTTACATCCAGAGAATATAAAAGCTTCCGCTACTCCGGGAGAATCTCCTCGTCTGTGACTACCCCACTCATTCTTAACAGGCTGTCGTTTAGACTAGGCTGATGTACGTACACAACCACACACACACTAGGGCAGCGGTCCCTAACCACCGGTACCGGGCCACGGGACATTCCTAACCGGGCCGTAGCCTACGACATGAGTTTAAAAAAAAATGCATGCAAACTAAATTAAATTTAATTCGCAATAATGTCACGTTTTTACATGGCATAGGCCTATATGCAGTTGTTTGATTGCACGCATGTTTGCATTTTGCAAGGTCTATTTTCTTACGTCTGTCTGTCCCGCCTTCAACACTTTTACATATTGCCTTCAGCGCTGCGCAGCCTCAGGTCAGCTCACTTCACCTTCTTAGCGAACGGTAGTGTCAGACGAAGTTAGCTAAACTGCTAGAATGAGCAACAAAAAACAAGCATCTTTAGCAGGTCACTGGCCAGAGTGTTTGAGTTGCGAGAGCCGCTGCAGAGATTTCTTACAGAAAAAAAGTCACCGTTAGCTGCACATTTTAGTGATAAGGACTGGGTGTCAAAACTCGCTTACCTGTGTGACATATTCGGGTTGCTTAATGACCTCAACCGGTCACACAGTAGTGGGGGTTTTGGGAGAGACTGAGGCAGGGCCCTTTCTCTCGCAGCTGGTGCGCGATCACCTTTTTGCGCTTTCAAATGAGTTTGAGCGTTACTTCCCATCCTCCAAAGATCCACGGCAAACCAATGAGTGGGTCCGCAACCCATTTGTCAATATCCCAATAGTCCTAACTTGTCAGCGCAGGGAGGAAGAGCAGTTGATCGAAATTGCAAATGACGGTGGTCTTAAGAGTGTGTATAAGGAAACCTCTCTGGCGGGTTTTTGGATCAAAACCAAAGCAGAATATCCCGAGATAGCCGTAAAAGCGCTGAAAATGTTGCAACCATTTCCCACCACGTATCTATGCGAGGCCGGGTTTTCGGCAATGACTGCAACTAAGACCAAATTGCGCAATCGACTGGACATTTCAAACACACTGAGGGCGTCACTGTCTTCCATCACCCCCAGATGGAACCTTCTTGTTGCAAGGAAACAAGCAGGGCTCCCACTGATTATATTCGTAATGCACGTTTAGTTCCCATGTTTTGTTCCCATATTTTGTTAAGCATGTTCACACTTATAGATGTAGCTTCAAGTTGTTCAATATTCATAGTTCATATTGTTCAATTTTCACTTCTTCAAGTTCACGTTTTTCACATGTTTAAGAGATCGTTACCTTCACTGTTCATACATAACTGGAGCTAGTTCTTTTCAAGTAATGCATGCACAACACATATGAAACACATATGTACATATGATACACAAAAAACACATACACACATGATACACAAAAAATTGTATGAGTCATCCTTCAACGCATGTGTGTTGTGCGTGCGGTTTGTCAGTGTTGGGACATTGAGTGCTGTTAGCATGCTCTCCTAACAAGGCCAGACTGATGACGTGTGCGTGCGGTTTGTCAGTGTTGTGACAGTGAGTGCTGTTAGCATGCTCTCCTAACAGGGCCAGACTGATGGCTGATGTGTCAGGGAGACAGCTCGAGCGCTAAGATGTTTGTCTCCACAGCACTGATAAGTGCCTAAAGGAGCACTTCTTAGCTTACACATGACATCCAACACACCAACACACACCGTGTTCGCCAGAGTGGGGGGTTTGACAAAGTGCTTCCCTTAGATGGTAAGACCATGTCTTTATGACTGTCTATCTCTGTATTTGAAAGTAGTGCATACAGACAGAGACACAGACAGAGAGAGAGAGAGAGAGAGAGAGAGAGAGAGAGAGAGAGAGAGAGAGAGAGAGAGAGAGAGAGAGAGAGAGAGAGAGAGAGAGAGAGAGAGAGAGAGAGAGAGAGAAAGCGAGAGAGACAGAGAGAGTAAGAGAGAGAGAGATATGATGATAAACAGCTTTACCCAGTTCTCCAGCTGCTTTGATGTCAATGTTGTCATAGCCACTGCCAATTCGGATGATGATGCGCAGGGCTTTGAACTTCTCCAGGTCCTCTCGCGTCAGGGTGATGGTGTGGTACATCATGGCCCCCACCGCCTCATTCAACACCTGCAGCGTCACACACACACACACACACACACACACACACACACACACACACACACACACACACACACACACACACACACACACACACACACACACACACACACACACACACACACACACACACACACACACGCGGTAAAAGGTCTTTATTTTCTACACGTAAAGACTGCAGGGTTTGAGCAAACATAGTTTGTGAACACGACTATTTTCTCTAAGCTGACCTTGATAAGGATAAGAAAAATAATTCTGTCAAACAAGGCACAAACCGAGCCATATAAACACCGGCCCATTTGCATGGTTAAGAAACTGACTCCGTTTCTGCTTTTAGAAAACGAGATAACGAGCGTGTTTGTATTAGTAGCAGGAACAGAAATATTTGTGGACAGGGTGCCGAAAGAGGCGAAATGAAGCAAGGTCGGGGGGGAGAAGAGATATGATGTCTGGCATGAGGTCATGAGGCTCGAAAGCAATACCATTAACAATGCATAATTACTGCAGTGTGCCCGACAGGTCCAGGGTAAAAACTCACTCTCTCTCTCTCCCCCCCCCTGCCTGCATCCCTCTCTCCATCGCTCTCTCTCTCTCTGTCTCTCTCTCTCTCCTGTGTGTCTCTGCAAGGTTAAAGAGAGGGCCGTGGCCGAGCGGGTGAGAGGCTGGGCTGCCGGGGCCCTGCCAGGGTAAATAATGGCTTTAAATTCCCCTGCAGCCTAACTACATTAGCGCCGCGCTGATTAGCAGATTAGGCCGCACTTTCCCGGCCGCTTTTATTAGACGCCTGTCCCGAGAAGCCCTGCTAGATGCTAATTCAAGGTTAAAGCTCTCCTTACACTTTCTGTCCAATTCTTCTCACTCGCTCTCTCTCCCCCTCTCTCTCTCTCTTTTTCTGCCTAGTTGTCTCATTCCCCTTGCTCTCTTTTCTCTCTCTCTCTCTCTCTCTCTCCTTTTCTGCCTAGTTGTCTCGTTCCCCTTACTCTCTCTCTCCCTCTCTCTCTTAGCTGTTCTTTTCTCGCCAACGGCTGCGTTAGCTGAGGACAAAGCGCCCTGGCGTTAAGAATGACTGGCGCAATGAAATGTTTTGTGAGGAGAATCGTTTCTGAGCAGCGTTTGCTTAAACGGAAAATGTGACCTAATCCCCCCCCTCTTTCTCTCCCACTCTCTCGTATTCCTCCCACTCCTCTCTTCTCAGCTGAAACTGGATATGCAGACGGTCTGGAGAGCTATTATTTCTGATGGCTTGGCTTTTGCGCTGAGACAAAGCAGAGGCCTCTCTCTTTGTGCATGCATGCCTGTATGTGTGTGTGTGTGTGTGTACAACTGTGTGCATGTGTCATGTGTGTGAGTGTGAGTCTCTGTGTGTATGCACAACTGTGTGCATGTGTGTGAGTCTGTGTGTATTTGTGTGTGTGTGTACACATCTGTGTGTCTGAGCACAACTGTGCTGGTGTGTGCCTCTGTGCTTGTGTGTGCGATTTTGCAGCCATGATGTCATCCCCTGGGTGAGCTCATTGGATCTGGGGGGATATGACAGAGACTCAAGCATAGAGGGGTGGCTGGCGGGGCTGTTGAGCCGTGTGTGTGTGTGTGTGTGTGCGTGTGCGTGTGCGTGTGCGTGTGCGTGTGCGTGCGCATATCAAGCTTCTGCGTGCCTTGCCCAGTGTCAGGGCACCACTGCCACACCTCTAGCTGCCCTGAGCTGGCATCCACAGGGCATCAGTGACATGAACAGAGGCTGTATGTGTGTGTGTGTGTGTGTGCTGTGTGTGTGTGTGTGTGTGTGTGTGTACACTTCACCACTCCCTTATTCCTTTGCTGACCAAAATAAGTAGAGCGCACTCTTCCAAATCTGACCTCATTTGTGGCTCTGTGCAGTTTTTCACTACTCCCCGCAATGATGTGGTCACAGTGCTGGCTGGAGATGAGAATTGGGGGTGGGGTGTGTGTATGTGTATGTGTGTGTGTGTGTGTGGGAGGATGTGCGTGTGCAGCTGCCTCCACTGTTTGCCTCCGTCTTTGTGCATGGCTCTGAGCTGTGCACCAAAAAAAAAAAAGGAAAACACAACATGGGACAAGATAAGATGATGGCCTCCTCTAACAAAAGGCGCGCTGCTCGTCGCCGTGCCGATAAGCAGCTACATGACCAGGCATTATGGCAGACGGGCCTGCAGGGAAGGGAGGGGGTGGGGGTGGGGGGGCTGGGAGGTGAGATCTACATCACAGACAACCGCTGCGCTTCAGCGCCCCATCCAGGGCCTCCGCCTTCTCCACCAAACACACTTTCCCTCCCTTTTGTCTCTCCTCTCTCCCTCCCTTTTTTGGTGGCATCTTCATTTCTCTGAATCACACAGGCAATCTGGAGGTGAAGGTGATGACCGAGGCTGATAGCATCTCTCTATCCGTGTGTGTGTGTGTGTGTGTGTGTGTGTGTGTGTGTGTGTGTGTGTGTGTGTGTGTGTGTGCGCGCAGCTTTGCTTGCAGCACTCCCCCTTTCTCTCTCACACATTTACACTCACACACACACTCACACACACACAAAGGGCAATAAAGGCTGCACTACAAGCCAGCGCAATGTAATTACAGAGCTCCCCCACTACTACTCCGGGCAAGAGGTCTGCGAGGGTAATATAGTCACTTCACATATGAACTCCAAACACAAGGCTGGGAGAGAGGGGCCCAACCACACCCTGCAAAAACTAAGCTGGAAAAAAACAAATAGAAAAAAACATTTTACATAATGAGACACATCTGTCACAAATGTGCCACCAGAAAGCCTCTTACACTGACTCAGTCAGTCCCACTTCCTGAGTAGTCACCATCCTGGCAACTTGGTCATACTTTGAACTATGAAGTGGACTGTGACTGCTGCCAGTTGAAATATCCCCTTCAAAGAGAAAGAAGACCGTCTGAATGTTCCTCTCTGTGTGTGTGTGTGTGTGTGAGTGTGTGTGCGTGTGTCTGTGTAAGGCTCAAAACCAACTTATAAAAATGGGTGCCAGGCTTGGTCACCCAGCAACAGCTTGAGATTGCCGAAACTGAAAATGTGGTCGTCATGTTTTAACAGTCTGTATTTAATAACAAAGCAATCACATCACAGAGTGTTTTCAGTCACTTATTAGTTACATAGCTATTTTTCTTATTTTAAGACTTTAATAAAACATTTATTGGTTAATTTTATAATATTAACACTGTTCAGCAAATACAGACTGAAGGGGGATGAAGCCATGTGGCCATCCGGACTGAAACAAATGTGTGAAAATATGTTGTTGGGGGAGGGGGAGGGCAATGTAAAACCACTGTGCTCTACCAAAGTCCTTTTAGGCAAGTCCCTCCACTCGGCGGCCATATTGCAACGCTTTTTGGGCACTTATCGGGCATCTATTTCGGCAGAAACACGCGTGCGCAAGGCTTCACGACACCAACCTTGCTCCAGTGGCGGGATCACAACACATGATTGGCTCAATGTCTTCACATGTCAACGTTTTTCCGCGCAAGTGGTGGGATATGTGTAGACAACTGCCATATTGGCGTTCCAAACTAACCCCATGCATTTGTATGGAGGATGTTTTGAGTGCTGTGTCTCCTCATTAGAAAGTCTCTGGCTCTACTAAAGATGGGCTCTCCACTCCACTCCACTGCTTATATATGCAGCTGGAGTCAATAAGGCCACATATGCAATTGAGGTGACTGG
>NC_063210.1:2242996-2390496 GCF_017589495.1 Alosa alosa
TCCTCCATTCCCCTCGCCACTCCATGCATTCGCTCCCTCTCTCTCTCTCTCTCTCACTCACTCACTCACTCACTCGCTCTCCCTCCCGTTCGTTTTTCCCCCCTCATCTCTTTCTCTTTTTTATGTTTTATTTGTGATCTGGCCTCTACTCTGTTTTAAGAACAGCCCCCTCCCCCTCCTCCCTTTCTCTCTCTCTCAGTTTCTCGCTCTCTCCTTCGCTCACAATTACACTCGGCTTCCTCTTCTGCTTTTCCACTTTAATACTGAGCCCTTCCGACCCTCTGCTATTTAAAGATGTGCATTACAGTCAGCGGAACACACACACACACACACACACACACACACACACACAGGAACCATCACAATAAACATACATGCAAGACAGAGACAAACCCAATCACACACAGGAACCATCACAATTTACATCAAGCAATAACAATTGAGACTCTTTAAAAAAACAACATGACACTTAACCCGTGAAAAAGCAAAACATACAGAGATCAAAGACGTTCACTACAGGACCACAGACCTACACAAACACACACACACACACCAGAGTTCTGGCAACAGAGCTCTTCTGTTTTGCCCCCGGGTGATGAGAAGCGCTGACTGACAGCTGGATTATGGTAAAGAAGGATGACCGTCCGAATGCCTGTTTAAAATAACAATCTAGCTGGACCCTCCCAGTCACTGGCAGTGTGTTGCCTCACGTCGTCCTTGACGACGACCCGCATTTGAAATTTGAATACATCATGACAGCGACAGGCGTGGCAAACAATAGGCTCCTCTTTGTCACGCACAACTTGACAGACATAAATCAGCCTGGTCCCTTGGGGGTCAGATCTGTTCCCGAGCAAGACTATTTCAAGGTGTCAGGCAAATTGGTGTATGAGATGTACAAAAGATGAGATGGTGTGTGAGAGACATTAGACGTTACAGTACTGGTTCCTGTAGGTGTGTAAGGGGAAAGAATCAAGACTGTGTGAGTGTGTGTGTGTGCTGTTCGTCACCAGTTGGGTGATGAAACCGTGCTCAACTCTGATAGCTGGGAGAGTGTGTTGCTGTGTGCTGTGTCTGGAATGATGTGCCTAAAGAGAAAAGTCTGCTGAGAGACCAACTCCACAGAGAAGACCTGAGCTCCACGCTCACCCCTTCCCTCCTACTCTCTTTCTCTTTCTCTCCCTCCCTCTCTCTCCCTCTCTCTCCCTCTCTCTCCCTCTCTCTCCCTCTCTCTCCCTCTCTGGCTCCTGTAGGGCTGCATGAGGGTGCTCCAGCCTAAAGACAACACAGCAGTGTATGAGTACTGGCCTGGACCGGAGCACTTTGATACCGGATCCTCAGCCACCATCCGAGCCCAGACAGACAGTACAATCGGGCTTTCAGAGGGAGAACAGGGCTGCTGACCGCTCTCGCTCACTCTCTCCGCTGATCAAAGAAACAATGGCAGGGTTGCTAGGAGCAGCAAATTAGCCTGCATCCAAGAACATGAAATAGCACTGTTTGCATGTGGGTGTATATTTGTGGTTGTATGTGTGTGTACACGCTTCAGACTGAGACCGCCTACAGGTAGGCGGAGAGGCTGTTAAGTGTCTTCCACCTTGCAACACAGAATCAAAACAGACACAAAATGGTGGCCAGTGTGCGGCGGTAAGAGCCAGGTGGCACTGTGATCTTTAAAGAATTGGAGCCAACATGGCTGGCCGTGAAAGAGTGCCATCAGGAGATCTGCCGAATCCCACATTCCAGCAGGCAACTCCTGCCATGCGGTCATGTGCTCAAAGTAAGACAGGTAAACACACAGGCACACTCACATACAAGTGCACTGTTTGGCTGTGTCAGATGGGATTGCACACTTTGGAGTCAAAGGAACACATTAGCTTTGTAGATCCACACACACACAGTATGCATCTTACCATACTTAAATTCAAAGACACATCTGTTTGCATACAGCTTGGACACATGCGCGCACGCACACACACACACATACACATACACACACACACAGTCAGCAGGGACATGCAGTGAAGCAGTGCCTGTATGTCTCCTCACATGATTAAAGAGATTATGTAAATAAATGAGCACCAACACGTCCATGCAGAGCCCCACAGGTCAGCCTGTGATCTGAGATGAGCTGCTGCCGCTGCTGCTCTTGTGGCAGCTCCCCTCACTCCCAGCCTACCTGCTGCCTGCCAGCACACACACACACACACACACACACACACTCCCCCGCAATCTCACTGGAGCCAGCCGCTAGCCCTTCCTGAGCTGACCATGTCAGTCAAGTACTGACAACACCAGTCATTAAGCATCATGCTCTTCATTCTAGAATCTACACGAATACACGAAGACCTCTGAGGATGAACCGCGCGCGCGTGCGTGCGTGCGTGTGTGTGTGTGTGTTAGGGGGGTGGGGGGGCTTACACGGGAAACAAAGACTCAACAAATGAGGATCAAAGCAAATAATTACAAGAGGGATGCTGTTATCAGCTGTAATCTAATCTAAAGACGCAGGTTTGGATGGCGGGCCAGGGGTGGACACTTAAGGCTTGAGAGAGGGGAAAAAAGCAATTACCGCAAACAAGCTAGCTTTCCCACCGCCAGTGACCCTGGTCCCACACACTCACACACACTCACAAATACACGGCCCATGTTTAACCCATCACTCACAAAAAGAGAGTTCCCTGCTATTGATCCAGTGATTCTCTCCCTGTCTGGTAACCCACAACAGAAAGAAAAAAACAAACAAACCCAGAGGGATTTTTCGCGTGTTGGATTGGGAAATCTGTAGACAGTAGTGTTATTGGGCAAGAGATACAGGCGAAGTGAAAGAATGTGTGTGAAACTGACCAAAACGTGTGGGCCGGCGTGCGAATATATGGCTGATGTGGCTGAAATAGGGATTAGTGCTGGACAAATTCATCAAGAGCCCCTCCTCTTCTCCGCTATCCCGTCTCTGCTTTCTCTTCCGCACTCGTTTTCCCTCTCGTTTTCTTTCTCTCTGTCCCCCTGTGAGTGTGTGGGGAGGGGTAGTGAGTGTGAGGGGAGGGGGTGAGGTGTGTGTGAGGGGAGGGGTAGTGAGTGTGTGGGGAGGGGTTGTGAGTGTGTGGGGAGGGGTAGTGAGTGTGTGGGGGAGGGGGCTGGCCTTGCAGGGCTGTCCCAGGACTGCAGCGGGGCTGTTTGTCTGCGGGGCCTCCCGGGGCCCGTGAGGCCCACCTGTGCTGGCAGCGGCCCTGGCCAGTGTAAATAAACCCCCGGCAACATCAGCATGGCAGCTCCCTGCTCCCCACACACTCAAACACATTACAACACACACATACACATACACACACACACAGTCAGCAGGGACATGCAGTGAAGCAGTGCCTGTATGTCTCCTCACATGATTAAAGAGATTATGTAAATAAATGAGCACCAACACGTCCATGCAGAGCCCCACAGGTCAGCCTGTGATCTGAGATGAGCTGCTGCCGCTGCTGCTCTTGTGGCAGCTCCCCTCACTCCCAGCCTACCTGCTGCCTGCCAGCAGCACACACACACACACACACACTCCCCCGCAATCTCACTGGAGCCAGCCGCTAGCCCTTCCTGTGCTGACCATGTCAGTCAAGTACTGACAACACCAGTCATTAAGCATCATGCTCTTCATTCTAGAATCTACACGAATACACGAAGACCTCTGAGGATGAACCGCGCGCGCGTGCGTGCGTGCGTGTGTGTGTGTGTGTTAGGGGGGTGGGGGGGCTTACACGGGAAACAAAGACTCAACAAATGAGGATCAAAGCAAATAATTACAAGAGGGATGCTGTTATCAGCTGTAATCTAATCTAAAGACGCAGGTTTGGATGGCGGGCCAGGGGTGGACACTTAAGGCTTGAGAGAGGGGAAAAAAGCAATTACCGCAAACAAGCTAGCTTTCCCACCGCCAGTGACCCTGGTCCCACACACTCACACACACTCACAAATACACGGCCCATGTTTAACCCATCACTCACAAAAAGAGAGTTCCCTGCTATTGATCCAGTGATTCTCTCCCTGTCTGGTAACCCACAACAGAAAGAAAAAAACAAACCCAGAGGATTTTTCACGTGTTGGATTGGGAAATCTGTAGACAGTAGTGTTATTGGGCAAGAGATACAGGCGAAGTGAAAGAATGTGTGTGAAACTGACCAAAACGTGTGGGCCGGCGTGCGAATATATGGCTGATGTGGCTGAAATAGGGATTAGTGCTGGACAAATTCATCAAGAGCCCCTCCTCTTCTCCGCTATCCCGTCTCTGCTTTCTCTTCCGCACTCGTTTTCCCTCTCGTTTTCTTTCTCTCTGTCCCCCCGTGAGTGTGTGGGGAGGGGTAGTGAGTGTGAGGGGAGGGGTAGTGTGTGTGAGGGGAGGGGTAGTGAGTGTGTGGGGAGGGGTTGTGAGTGTGTGGGGAGGGGTAGTGAGTGTGTGGGGGAGGGGGCTGGCCTTGCAGGGCTGTCCCAGGACTGCAGCGGGGCTGTTTGTCTGCGGGGCCTCCCGGGGCCCGTGAGGCCCACCTGTGCTGGCAGCGGCCCTGGCCAGTGTAAATAAACCCCCGGCAAC
This sequence comes from Alosa alosa, assembly GCF_017589495.1. Taxonomy (NCBI): domain Eukaryota; kingdom Metazoa; phylum Chordata; class Actinopteri; order Clupeiformes; family Clupeidae; genus Alosa; species Alosa alosa. The sequence continues at coordinate 2,247,573 of NC_063210.1, forward strand.
ATCAGCATGGCAGCTCCCTGCTCCCCACACACTCAAACACATTACAACACACACACGCTTGCGCGCATACACACACAGCCATATGCACACACACACAAACAGACACACACACACTCACCTCTCACACACACACACACACACACACACACACTCACAGGCTCTGCAGCACTCCCAAACGAATAATGGCTCAGAGCTGTGTTTTCTTTACCTCCTCTCGTCTTCCCGTCTCCCTTCATCCGGCTCTCTCCTCTCCCTCTGTTTTTGGAGGGATGGAGTGGTGGAGAGTGAGAGAGAGAGCAGGAGGAGGGAGATGGAGAGCGAGAGAGAGAGAGAGAGAGAGAAAATGCAAATGGGAAGTGAAGTGAATGCAAATGGAGAGTCAGTGGGGGCCTGAGTGAGGTGGAGTTTATTTGCACAACAGCCCACATCGCCTCTGGAACTAAAGAACATCCTTTTCTAATACAGCTCAGAGAGGGGAGGGAGGAATAGAGAAAGCAAGTATGTACACACTGTACGTGTGTGTGTGTGTGTGTGTTTATAAAAAACGATTCAGTACGATTCGATGCAATGCGATTCGATGCAATTCGATGCAGTTCAAGAATGGAAAGCATTCTGAAAGATTTATTATCATTTGCTCATGGTGCACATTAATTTTATATTATCAATTATCATGTCAATTAGGCAAAAAAAATGTGTGAATATGATTATCTAAACTGAGGTTTGTTTCATATACTGTATTGAAATGAAAAAAAAAAAAATAGTCTACATTTCAGTCAAACGCAGCAGCCAAATACAACATAAAAAATACATTTTTATAGACTTTTACAGATTTTATAGAGTTATATCTGATTGTTTTCATGGAGCTGTAGCCTTGCTGAGGTAAGACAATACCGAAATAAAAGTGCTTAAGAAACTCTTGGCCTTTTCTCATATAGCCTACCCTACAAGAATAAAATAGGCCTACAAATCAATGAACTCTCTGGGCTTATTTTGTTCCAACAGTAGACCTAATGCAGAAACCTATAATGCCACAAGTCTGAGTGAATATGAACAAAATCATTGGCTAATAATTTGTGCATCGTTTTAGCAGCAAGGGCCAAATTATTATTTAACATTAAGGAAATCCCTTCATCAAAGGTAAGGCTACTCTACAGACTATCGTTGCTGTTTAGGAATGCTATAAGTGTTTAATTTCGCTGGATTTCAAAAACAAAGCTGACCGAAAGTTGTCACATGCTTAAGTTGCAGTAGATGTATGGGTAATGAGGTCATTTGACAACTTTGGGCAGTGAATGTAACCAAAACGAACTGCAGTACCCACAATTCCACTACCCGATTATAGTTTTAAAACCCGAAGTGGGATGAACGCTGCCTGGAGCGTAATTGACAGTCTGAGCGAGCAGAAAAGGTTGTTAACCGATTCATAACAAGTAAATCGATATAACTACCGGTTCATTTCAGTTTTTTTCTGATACGGGGCTTCACGTATCGATGTAGCCGTATCTTACAAGTTAAAAACAGATACCGATACATATCGGTTAATCTTTACACCCCTAATATATATATATATATATATATATATATATATATATATATATATATATATATACATGCACGTGAACAAAAAAACACACAGAAATGCACACACACACACACACTCTCTCTCCTGCAGGAGCTCTACCCACCCCTGAGGTGTGCTTCAGTTGCTGAGGTATGGCTGAATTATGCCACAAATCAGCCAAGCCCTCAACCACACACCCCCTACCATCACCCCACATGCTCAAGCGAGGCACACAAAGACTCCCGGTCCCATGCATACAATCTGCCTGGAAAAAGAGCAGGAAGGAGAAAGAGAGGGAAGAAAACCATGTCCACACAGAGAGCAGCAGCTCCAGCATACGCAACACTCACTAGCCCTGGAAAAACACGCAGGGCGGAGAAGATATGAGCAGGAAAGTTGGAACGAGGAGAACTAGGAATGAGAAAGAGGGAGGGGATTGAGGATCGTAAAAAAGGAATGAAAGAGTACGCCACTGGAAGGGAGAGACAGAAACAATGACAGGGGAGGTGGGGTGGGAGAGGGGGAGAAAGGGAGAGAGAAAGGGAGGGAGAGAGAGAGTACATTAGAGAGGGTGAAGAGCAGGAGAGTTGGCCCATCTGCAGGTGGGCTCCAGATGTGAGGTCTCACGGGGAGAGCCACTCTGGCTCAGTTTTCGTCCTCCTCCCTTGTTCCTCTCCCTCCCTCCGCCCCGTCTCCCTCTGACAGAAGCCATCTGGCCTGGCAGGAGAGAGGGGACGCAGCAGCAACCCAGTCCCCACAGAAGGGTCTCCATGTACCCCCCAGAACCCCCACCCCTCACACACACAAACACGTCCACACATACATGTACAATCCTTTCACATACATCGGCCTCTTCTCTCGGTTACACACACACAAACACACTTGTACAGCTGCACAACTCCCCCCTACACACACACAAACACAGTGGTCTATTGCAACACACTGAGCCCAGCTGGAGTGGTTGATAGGGTTTCATCTATAATATTATACCACTTGAGTGCCTGTCAATCATCTAGCCAAAGCCCCACCCACTGCCCTCTCATATATCTCATACTGTTGGCAGACAGGGTGTCACATTCTACCCCTGTGCTGTTCCAGGGTCAGATTCCATGCCTGTGCTAAGTTGGCTGAGTTATGAAGCGGTTTGGGGAGCTGGTCCATGGACAGCATTTACAGGCTGATATTAACAGAGTCTGAAATGTGAGGTGCAACTCAAGTCACATGATCTGCCGCGTGAACACCTGATCGCTCCCCTGAATGATCCATCTCAAAACCCACCCACTCAGAACAACTCAAACACAACCAAACAGGACAACAGCGCCTGATCTCTCCTGTACAATCAACACAAAAGTATTATGTAGAGGTCAACAAACACATCGATTTTGCCGATATATCGGCCACTTTAGTCCAATTTTGACACTCAGGAATTGGTTTCCTCATCATTTGCTTAAATGCACCCTCTTGAGTTTAGTCCAACGTATGGCAGTTTGATTTCAATAAAACTCAACTACATCATAAAGACTACATTTAAATTATTGTTAAACTTTTTAGCTACCATTAGTTTACGGAGGCTCTTTGGCAGGGCTCTACAGTGCGCCCATTTCACTCGCACATGCGAGTAAAAATGAGGCCGTGCGAGTGGAAAAAAATATTTAGGCGCACTGGTGCGAATGACTTCTAACCATGTCAATGTTTGTCTACAAAATACACTGCAACATCGAGAAACATTACTGGTGCAAGCCATAGAATCACGTCGCGAATGCAGCATAAAAACTACACCTCCCATCAACGTTAGCAGTTTCGCGTTGTGACTCGCTAGTAGTCGCTTCAATCAAATCCAAGAGCGCGCAGAAAAAGGGGAAAGTTAGACTAGCCAGCCAAGATGCAAAGATTGAAGAAATTAGTTCTTCTATCCACCGAATTCATTGGATATAAGAGGAACAGGATGAGATTCTGAGAATGCAGTGAGAGAAGGAAAGGTAACCTAACATGCCTTTTAGCCCAGTTGACGTATAGCTATAGATGGATTCACAAATAAATAAATTAGCCAACATTTGGCAGGATACTTGATATACAGGCTAAATGCAAGTATGGCAATGTATTATATTATTTTACATTAACAAAATGTAGGAAAATAGAACAGACTGAAAATAAAGTAGGCACTGATCTTTAAAATGCTGTTTCCTGTAGCCTAAATGTTGTCAGTCATTCTTAATATTCGCAATTGGTGCACTGGCATGTTTAACTGTTAACTGCAGTATAATGTTAGATTATGTGTAAGTTAAGTACAGAACTGACTGTGCTCCCAAATTTTTGTCTGTGCTCCTAAATTTTTTAACTTGGGCGCACAAGTGCTCCTGAAAAAAAATGTTAGTGTAGAGCCCTGCTCTTTGGTAACCTCAAGAAATCAACAAAGACGCTTAGTGTGCTAACCTACACACCGAACTCTTACTATTAATTAAAAAAATACATTCACTCAAGACACTTGTCTTCATGATACTGGTATGTTATCTCAGTTTCAAGTTGGGTGCTTCAACCTTTCTTGTAATGCAGGCACATGTCAGCAAGACTGCATATCTCATAATGGACTTGATGTTCTTAATGTGATGTAATTTATAAGGCAAACACACTGTATAGCTTACTTGGTTTAATTTAGCTGGCCATTAAATGTTAGCTTAATCTCTAGAGTAAATACAAACATTGTAGGTGCGGTGCCATGGTGTTTATTTTCCTATAGCATTAACTAATTTAGTTTAGTTAAGGGAAGTAAAGTTCACTTTGGCAACATTATAGTCGGAGCTATTTTGGCCCTGGCACAACATGGGCCTTTTGTTGTTGCTCATACAAATATGGATCCGTAGCCTACCAAGAACACAAAATACACACCAGTGAGTTCATTTTATAGGCTGTAGGCTATTTATTTTTGTGGTAGTCGTGTCAAGTCATTTCTTTCTCAGCTTCTTCCAACTATATTCCGTAAATATGTGACACACAACTGTCTGAGAACATGCATCCGCAGCCTTGAATGGGGAATCAGTATTCAACTGTTATGTGATGTCTGGACACTAGAACCTACCTTATTTAAACAGTATGCATTTTTTGCCTAAATCCCATGAACATTTTTAAAATGTTTAAGAATAATTAACTGGGTTACTCAATAGTGCTATTATATACTGTCTGTTCGCAATTGTGTTAATTATCAGAAAAATAACCAACCAGCTAAATAAATTAATATTGGCTCAAAATATCAATATCAATAATGGCTATCCAGAGCCATTATTGATATCAGCCTATACAAATCTAGTAGCTCAGTCAGGACCACTTTGTCCAGAGAGTTAATTACTATTTGCAATGTATAATGTTTCATATGGCAGTATGGCTCTGTTCTGGGAGCCCCCGTCCCTTCCACGTGCAAACATGGAAAGCCTAAGGCAGAGAGAGCAGCAAGATAATAACACCCCCAAATAGGGTACAGAACAGACCAGACATCGATGTCCGCAACTAGACATTGATAAGTCAGATGTATGATGAGATGGGGTGGAGGTGGGTTGCAAAAAGGCTTGCAGAGAAAGCAGCAAGAGTAGGCAGGCCACAGCAGCTTAAAAAGGGCATCCTGAGTGACCTCCACCAATAAGAGCGAGTAAATCAGCTGGGTAGTCAGCTGAGCAGTTAGCCAAGTTGCTGGGCATGATGCCATGGCCTGCCTAAACTAACGTTATGCACCATTATGGTAAATGAAATTGTAGGCTTAAATGGCTGAAAGGCCCAACCATACTCCGCTCCACTTTCGATTCTGCCAGTGGCAGAGCTCCGGCCGCTACTAAAGACCCCATCATCTTCAATTCCAGCACTCAATTCCACTCCACTTCTACACCTCATCAGACATTTGACCTCAGGCGTCATCTCACAGCCATTAAGGCCCAAACCTCCACTCCATCAGCAGGTTGGTTGAGAGAACAGGGAGAGGCCTGGGAGGTAGCATAGGCGCTGGCAGAGGGTTCCCCCTCCAAAAGGATAGCACAACAATATCACTTACACACAAAGTCCATGCTGGAGAGGGAGAGGCCAGCCCCACAGTGCCTCAGTAACCCTTACAGTAAACTTACAACTCCCTTCAATTACAAGAAATACAGGCTATACTGTGTGTTTAATGTCCAGAACATTGATGACACACAAACAATGCTTGGTTGGATGTGAATGCGGTCAAACACAGCCCGATCATAAGGGCAGTCTGAAACTCATGGTGGACCTGGGAGTTAGCATATGTCCTTCAACGGCACAGAGTTCTGTTAATTATGAGGTGGCCTGAGGGTGAGTGCTCCACTTGGAGGTTCCTGCTCTTGCAGAAATGCTGCTCTTACTGAGCTGCTCCTCCATGTGAGCAGAGCTCATCTCTAAATTACACCTGCGCTGCATCAGTTCAAATGAGAGGGAGGGAGACAGGTGGGCAAGACCGACAGACAGTCACACACAAGGAGACGCAACAGCTTTTTAGGATTCTCCATGTCATCTTCTCTCAGTCCTCCACAAAAATTACAAGGTTACTCATGGCTCTGCTGTGGTTATCCAATATCAGTGAGCTTTTTCTCATTCTCTGGCAATGAATAATTTACACTCACCTGCTGGCCATGACAGAAAAAAAGAGAGCAGGCAAGGGAGGGAGGGAGAGAGAGAGAAACAAAGAGGAAGAATGAAAGCACTCAGCCTGCAGCTGTGTCTATGCTTTACATTTTATCTGTTTATTCTGTTCATCTCTTTGTTCCTCTTCATTCTTGGGACACAATCAGCAAATGTCCCAGTCCTTCACCACCACACTGATGCCAGTCTCTTGATCATTTTTGCAGAGAGGAAAATACAAAACATTTAGACTGGAATCTCCCAGTCAAGGCAGAAGATGGAGCCTGAAAGGCTTTACCACTGTGACGGAGTGCTGCATGTTCAAGCCCTGCTTACCCCTCTCTGCGCATGTCTGCCCCATCCTAACTCCTATGATTCCTCAGATCAACTCAGGACCACATCCATGATTAATCGGATCTCTGCTGCCTCACTGTTCAGGTGAAGGAGGGATAACTTTTCTACACCTTTATTTAGAACACCCTCTAGGACTAGCTCATTTCAGAGGTTCCACGCTTCACGCTTACATACACCCTGCTTCCTCTGAAACACGTCCAGCTGTGGCTACCTAAAGGGCCCACAAATGGGCATACTGTGTTCAGCGCGTGCTCTGTGTTCAGCGTGAAACCACACACAAAAAAAAAGCAAGCTGTGAGGGATGATCTGGCCCTGCACATTAGCACGGTGTGCCTCACACTGGCTCACTCCCCCCAGCTTCCTACTCAGAGGTGCGATGCACAGATGGCTGCTGGGATCCTCCTGTTCTAATCCTTCTTCCTGGACAGGTAAGGAGCTGGAATACACAAGCTCCCCTCCCCTCCCCATCCCACCCAATCACCCCACTGCTCTGATCCAAATCCTGAGAGCGCTCACACCTCACGCCTCTCCAGAGTCACTCAGATGAGGAGAGCCAGCACATGGCTCTCCATTGGTTTTCTTCCTGGATGTTCCTTGTTTCTTTAAAATGGACAGAGGTGGAGACAGAAGGAGAGGGGAGGACACGCGTTCCCGCAGGCGTAGCCACAGGATGAGCACTTCCCGTCTCTGGCAAGGGCATCTGGGGAGTCTTTGAAAGCATTCACGCAAAACACCTTCTAACAATAAACCTACTGTGTGAAAAAATACTGTACAAGCGCTGCATATCAGAGCCATGCTTGAACCGAACACAAATAAGGAACCTTGAAATAAAAAGGTAGAAACAAACATGCTCACAGCAGCATAGAGAAAAAACATGACAAACATCAAACACATTTGCACAACAAATGTTTACTCTTGCCAAGTTAATAAGCTTGGGGGGTCTTTATGCATACTAAAACTATTACAAACACCTCAGGCAAGCACACACACACACACACACACATTAATCCTCAAGGACATTTCAAAGTCAGAGGAAGAGAGTGCGGCTTGTTTAAACGTGAGGAGACCAAGCGGCAGATGGAGAAAAAGGCCCTGCTCTAATCCCAGCACTTTCAACTCCATTTCACTTTACTGGCTGCAAGTCGCGCTCACGCCCGTGTGTTCCAGAACATATCTCTCATCAGGCCCGTGTGACGGAAAATGCACCCCTGCCTCAACACAACATTTAAAAAGCAAGGACATCTGTGAGCACATTAGGCCCTCTTCCCAGTAGATGTTCTCTCCCCCTCCCTTTCTACACACACACAGGCCTGCAAATTAAAATCCCATTGAGCGCCACATGGGAGCCGTGTACTTGAGGGTTATGTAACTGAGACTGAGTGAACACTCCCCGTCCAGGAAAGGGGATCTGCATCCCCCTCCCTCGGTTCTGTTTCTCCCCTTCTCACACCAACACCCACCCCTTCCCTCCTACCCTCGCCACGCCACGCCTACGGGAGGGATAGTGATTAGCCGATTAGCTCCTCCTGGGCCTTTGCTTCCCATCAGGCCTTGCAGGGCCACAGGTGTTGCCGGGGGCGGGCGAAGGTGAGGGTGGGGGTAGCGGGGGCGCCTCCTAACTCTACTTTCTCCCTTTCCCCCTCCTCCTCCGCTCAGTCTTAAGCCGCAGATAAAGGCCAGACAGTGTGAAGACATCCAACTGAGGCTGGATTAGCCGGGCACGTGTGTGTTGGGCGTGGATGCCAGTCTACCTAAATCACCCGGCCACCCCCTCACAGACACACAAACACACAACCATACACACGCTCACATAGACACACAGGGAACACACCGACACAAACACCTAATCAATGCAGCAGCTACACAGCCTCACGTGATACCGACCTGCAGTGCTCTCCAACCGGCCGATTGACATCTCCATGGCCAATGCGATTGTGCCTTCTCCCTCTCCCTCTGCCTCCTTATACTGGACAGGCAGGAGATCTGCTGCCTAGCTGAACGACTTGACCATTTAATGGTATTAATGATACTATGCTTACGCTGTTAGCCAACCAACTCACCAGTCTCTCCGGAGCAAGGCCCTCCCACCTGGCCACTCCTGTCCCTAGCTACTCTGCCTCTCGCAGTAACGCTGCATCTCTCTTTTAAGGACACATTTTGTTACGTCTCTCGGATACTAATCTACTTCCATCTCATTCAATCTGTCACATAACAAATGTATTACTTTCAAAGCATGTGTTTGCGTGTGTGTGATGTGAATTATGCAAAGTGTATTCTGTTGAATGCAAATGTTTAAACAGAACACACAACAGATTTAATCAGTCAGGCAGGATAGCTGACTCTCTGAAGGCTTTTATTTTCCACAAGCTCTCTTGAGAGCTCGCCTATGGAAACAGACATGTTTTCGCAAAGTGCCTTCGAAAATACCTTGTTATTTACCCCCCCCCCCCAGTCTCACATGCACACACACGGAGAGAGCTCCTTTTCACAAAGCTGTGTACACAATGCAAATTTCCTGTAATTTCCACAGGTCTCCACTTCAACTAAAGACCCTGTTCATACTCCCCCCTTCTTTAAATGCAAAGATAATCTCACTGTGATTACAACAAAAACTCATGTTGCCAGGCAACGCACAATTAAGGAGGACGCTTTCAGATGGGGCTGTGCGAGCTGTCCATTATCAGATGAAATTACTGAAGCAACAAATGTCAGCCTTATGCAAATGGGTTGTGTTCAGCCACAAGAATGTTTAACTCCGAGAGAGAGAGAGAGAGAGAGAGAGAAAAAAAAACCTGCAGGGGGCCTGATGGAATGCACAAGCTAGCACCCCCCCACCCCCCCCCCCCCCCCACTTCCTCCATCTTCCTGCAGTTTAAAGAAGACATGATAAGGAAAAGAAATACTGCAGGTAAGAAGGTTGCAGAAATCACTATTCTTGGCCATAAATGCATATAGAGGAAAGTACCCTCGGAAATGTACAAAAACAAAACAAACACAAAACCAGCAATCTTTTGACTGCAAAGAGCGAAAGAAAGAAAGAAAGAAAGAAAGAAAGAAAGAAAGAAAGAGCGAAAGAAAGAAAGAGCGAAAAGAAAGAAAGAGCGAAAGAAAGAGCGAAAAAGAAAGAAAGAAAGAAAGAAAGAAAGAAAGAAAGAAAGAGCTAAAGAAAGAAAGAAAGAAAGAAAGAAAGAAAGAAAGAAAAACTCTTACAACGGAATAATTGTCTTATGTCTTGCACTTTAATATGCAGAAACTGCTGAACTATACTGCTGAGCTTATATCAATCCAATAATACTAAAAACCCCATTAATGACCTCTCCACCACCCTCTTGCTGCAGAGCTATACTGTTCCCTAATGATAAAAGAAAGAAGTTAATGAATTATTATAATTGTTATAAGAAATTGTTCAAGTGCCTGACTGAATAACACACATGATTAAATCCCATGTATAATGTCAGAGTTAATTAAAAAAAAATATGCTTCAGTCACTCAACACTAAGCAGTCTTCCAATTTAGAAAAGAATATTAAATAATGATAAATATATAAATCAATACAAATGAAATGTAAGCAAGCAAGCATGCAAGCAAGCACAAGCCAGCATGCCTCGTGCAGCTGGTCCTGTGCTGTGGTCATCTGGAGATCTCTACACAACACTCTATAAAGTCAAACCTCCCTTGAAATGGCCATAAAGCTGCTGCTGCTTTTTTAAAATGCCCTCTGCGATTTTAAGAGATGGGAGAAATGGCATTGGGGTTGAAGGTGAGTGCTGCTAAGCCAAACACATTCAAATGAGTCCAAAGAGATCTGTTGGGTGACTGCACGACTGGCTGAAATCAGATGCAGGTGTGTTTCCTTCTCTGCCCATTCCATTGTGCCTTCTGTGTGTGAGAATATTTCCTGCCTTCTGATGAGTGGGGGGAAAGGTCCCCAAACTGGGAGTTTACCGTATTTATGTGGCTATGAAAACTGCCACGCATAGGAATCCCGTGCACAGGATGCTTCTCACACCAAAGCAGGTACACAACCCCAGCTCCATAAAAACTCCAACACTATCCACTTACTCTAATTGGATTTGCTTGGGTTTAAGGTCCTGATTAGTAGTAGCCTGTAAAATGGACAACTGCGTCAGTTCGTCCATCAAACTCATAAATCCGGTAACACACACAGGCTTAACCCTTTCTAACCTTCAAGATGTTTACTGCCATGACTATGACTGTGCCGCTGTAATAGGTGTAATGTGAGCATAAGGATGGAAAACCATAAGCCTTCAGTGAACTCAACTCTCATTCTTGCATCCATTCAAATCAGATCAAAAATGATGTTCTACATCGGAGATAAAAGACTATAAGAAAGAGACACATCTGAAAGTCGCTTTTACTCGATCAAAATAAATACTTGGAATAAAAATCTGCGTTGACAGACAAGGAAATCTACCAAAATAAGTAAGAGTTACTGGAAGTTTTAATCACATCAGCTTCGCCAGTAGAAGCAATATTTATTCAAAGCAGCTTATCAGATAAATTTATTTAAGGTAGCATGATGCAACCACAAATCCACAGCCTTAAAGTGACATTTGTTATCCTTTACACTAATCAAATCATCAGATAGCAATAATTGTGTTCTTCCAGACACCACCGAATCAAAACTAAACAAGATTTCACAACAAATGTAATTTTGTGGCAGACACTTGGTCCCTGAGGTGAGGCCAGCTGGGATCACACAAAACACAGCCCTCTGCAGGCACATGGCACATTACTGCACTTTGAGTATAAATAGCATCCCTGGTTAAAAACAGAGCACTTAGCCAAAGCTGCTTTGCTCGTCCAATATCAGCCTTTATTGTATACTGAAATTTGGACATTGCTGTTGGGTGGTAAAATATAAACTCAGCTATGTGGAATACATAAACAAAAGAAAGTATTGGTCCAAACCCTGTGTTACACAAGGGGCTTTACACGGTGCAGGAAAAATCTCTTGAACTCTGGATGAAATGCAAGCCAGAGTTGGAACAGGGATTGAGAGCGGAGTGGAGAAAACTCTCTAAATGGAAATACAATTCAAGAAAGATTAGAGGAGAGTACTCATACTTTGTCTAAAAAACAGGTTCATGGTAGCAGTATGAAGCAATGGCGCATTTTAAGGATTCATACGATGTTGTGAAATATTGCCAGTAAGACACAAGGTGAGGCCTGCGCTAACATCAGGTGTGATAACGGGACAAGGAGGGAGAGAGGGAGAAGCTCAAACAGAGGAGACAGAGGTGAAGAGCTAAGGGGTGTTACTTGTGTCGGGCGATGCCATGGTAGACACAATGACGGGTGGTCCTGTCCGGCGGGTCAACTTCTGATTAGCAGCAGCATTGAACGTGTTGGTGGTCTGCAGTGTAGTAGAAGCAGGGACAACTGCACCCTCCGCCGGAGCCGTACCCTTCCGCATCAGCTGGGGGCTGAGATGGGGGCTGTGAGCTGGCGACAGAGGTGGTAGGTTGGGAGCCCTTTTCATGAGCTCCATGGGGCTGTAGGTGCCGGAGAAAGTTTTGGGGGCTGTTCCCGGAGTCCCAGGAGCCATTTGGTTCTGCTGCTGATGATGCAGGGCTGACATAGCCAGCCCAGTGTGGGTGTTGTAGTGGGTTAGCGGCCGGGGCTGGGTCAGAGCGGCGGCATAGCCTCCAGGGCTGATGGGCATCCCAGCCATAGGTCTCATTGCCCCTGGGTAGGAGGTAGTGGTCTCCAAAAGATGCTGAGAGGGGGCGCTACTGGGTCTCCGGCCGAGAAATTCACCCATCCTTGGGGAAATAGCCTGTAAGGCTGAGGGAGGTGGCTGAGACAGATGGGGGTCCATGGTAATGCCCTGCGGCTGCATGTAGAGGTCGTTGCGGTTGTGGCTGAAGCTGTTGGAGCGCGCTCGCATCTGCTGAGCCGCATTTCCTTGCGCTCCCGTCTTACAGTTGAGGACCACACGGGAGAGCACGCGTGCTTGACCCAGGTTAGGTGCCACTGAGCGCACATCATGGTCTTCCATCATAGCAAGCATGGAGGTGGAGTCAAAGCCCTGCTGGAGCAGGAGAGTGATGGTGCTCTCGGAAAGTCCTTCAGCCCGCAGCAAAGCAAGGAAGCTTTGGTCCACCATGCGCTTTGAGTCCACAGACATGGCAGCAGATGGGTGTGAGGGCATGCCAGCTTGGGGTGCCTGAGAAGCAGCAACCATAGCAGCATTCGAGGGATCGTACGCAGGGTCATAGGGCAGTCTCGGTGAGGCCACGACGCCATACCCGCCCGGCGAGCTCTCATGTCTAAGCATCATCCCTCTGGGGAGAGTTCCGTTGATTCCCTGAGAACCAACTAGAGCCGGATCAGGGGGGAAGCAGCCGGCCACCTGGTAAGAGTCCACTGGGAGGCCGTTGAGGTCAGAGTAGAGGGAGCAGCGGCCGGCCAGTGAGGGATCAGTGCAGGCGTAGCGCGGAAGCACAGGGGCCGGCTCAAGCCCAAAAAACGCCGGAGAGGGTTCCCTACTGCGGACGCGCTGGCTGTCTGGTATTAGCATCTTGGTGGCCAGAGAATCCCTATACAGACGGCTCAGCTCATGAGCGGGCGGGGGAGGGGGAGGAGGAGGCGGAGGCGGCGGAGGAGGAGGTGGGGGAGGAGGTGGAGCAGGGGCGGGAGTTGGAGCCGGAACAGGAGGAGCCACAACAGAGTTAGCAACAGCACCAACCCTGGCTTGCCCTTGATTCCATGCTGCTCTCATTCCCCCATCGGACAGCCCATAATGGGAACCGGAGCGGCTGAGCAGGTGGTGGTGGTGGTGGTGCTGCTGCTGCTGCTGCTGTTGGCTGCATCGATACAGACCCTGCAGGTCCTCAGGAGGCTGAGCAGACATAGCCGTGTCAAATAGGTAGTAATCAGGAGGGGGCATGGTGCCACGCGCTGCCATAACTTGCCTCTCTGGGTTTCCCTGGCTAAGGTAGGCACTCTCGTAGGGAAGCAATGATCCCCGTTTTTCCTCCAATAGCTTCTGGAAGCGTGCGGTGCGAGAGGGGTGAAGAGCCTCAAACCAAAAGCCGTCATCAGAGCAGTCTGCAAATGTCACAGAATTCCCTCGACCTACAGTGGCGGAAGTGGGACCTGTGGAAGGCTGCTGTGGACATATCCCCCTGGCCCTCATTCCATCGCCCTCGACCTGACTGCTTGGGCTGTCACGAGCAGAATGTTCTTCCAGCAGAAGCTCCGGCGACAGAAAGCCGAGTGGAGTGCTCAGAAGCAAAAAACACAGCTGGGTGTTCTATTTCATGTCTCAGGTTACAGGCCTCAGAGAGGAGGGGGGGCACAGGCAGGAGATGGAGTAGAGGAAAGGGTGAGGCAGAAGGGATCGGTTCACCTGGCTGCCAGCATGAGCTCAGCGTGCTTTTCTCTAGTTTGTTTCTCTCTCCTTTAAGGCTGAGCTATCATGTGGCCACACACAAGCAGGCCATGCTTAAATAATTCAGATCTAGAAACATTAACATGCAACGGGAAGGTAAATTGGACACCATATACATATGGGACAGACACACACACACAAACACACACACACACACACACACACTGACATACATGTACACACCACATACACACGCATGCACGCACACACACACAAACGCACCTTGTAAGGCCAGCCTTTACTCCATTTTGCTAGGCGAAAGGGACTCTGCTTGTGCATGGCATCGTGTGTGCATGGCATCGTGTGTGCATGGGATTTGGGAAGAAATACTGGGGTGGAAAAAAAAAATGAGAAAGACAAAAAACCACGAGGGTACAATGGAGGAAGAGGAGGAGGGGTCACACTAATCCTGCTGGGTTTATCCCTTCGTTTGGCTGGGCCGGTTCACTCACTCCAACCATTGCCATCAGGGATTAGTCCAAATAAAACCCACTTAATTCCACTACCAACCCAACCACACACACACACACACAAAACACACACACACACACACACACGGGACAACACTTGAGCTAGATTAAGTGTCCAACCGAAGCCTCCACTTCTCTTATACATTTCACACAGTAATTATATTCTCCTTAATACGAATATATTGGGGAACAGAACAGTTTTCTTGTGTTTGGATGAGTTCCATTCCCTTTCACAATATGAAAGTATAGACCGGTCATGCCATTGGGTTCTGCAGGTGTCAAGATGTAAGGGTGTAACCAATCAGACTGAAGCTCATACTAATCCAGGGGTGGGACAAAGCCAGAGACATGCCTGACCAGCATCTAGTCAACAAGGGAGTTGGCGGTGTAGGTGACTGGCTGGCCTTGGATTGTTGGAGAATATATCTTTAAATATAGAAATAGAGATAGATATATATATATAGATATATATATATATATATATATATATATATATATATATATATATATATATATATATATATATATATATATATATATCTTTCACTAAACTTTTCCATTGACAAGCTCGTGCTGTGAAGAATAATAAGGAAAGTTTCAAGAATCGTTTCCTTTAGAGCGGGAGATGAAGAAATGGCCATTGAATAAACAAAGTTGGGCTACTCAAGCAAGCAGTAAAGTCAATAACCAGATATACACCAATTCTGTGTGGAAATATTTGTATTAATGTATTATTTTTGGCAAGTCAATTTTGAACTGCTACAACTAAATTCCCTGATATTCCAGAAATGTCATGACCCGTGGGAACCCTGCATGCATACATACATACATACATACATACATACATACATACATACATACATATACATACATACATACATACATACATACATACATACATACATACATACATACATACATACATACATACATACATACATACATACATACATTATAGGTATATAGATTACACACACATAATATTATATATTATATAATATATTTGTCATATATTATTGCATGAATAATCATAAATATATTAATTGATATGATGTCATAGAGGGGGTTTTATACAACTAACATGAGCTAAACATATTTTTGGCAAGCTTCAGGCAATATAAAAAACATTGATCTTACAAATAATTCACTACTTATGGATATTTTATCACCACCCCTGTATCATAGAAGGAGATAACAAATTTTAACATTGTCTGCAAGTTCCATCAACTAATTATGATTTCTAAACAAAGGTTTAGGAGGAGCCCAGAGGGGAGATTGACAGCCACCACTCACCCTACTTCCGCTTTCTAGGAGATTTAAACCTTCCTTACCTGTCAACTAAGTCACACGCTCTGTGCGGGCGAGCTAGTGAAGTGAGAGCACACCAATCGATGTGGGTGGAGTCACATCACTGTAGAGCAGTTGATCTCCTCCATGACTAAGAGAATGTACATGACATAAAGTGTAACATTTTCAAAACGAAGCCAGTAACACATCTCCTCACTCTGACTCAATACTATAAAGGGAGACAAAAAAGATGATATGACATCAAGCTACTGAGGGGGAAAACCTGCGAGAGCAGATTTATGTGCAAGCATTCTCTCCTGAGAATACTGCGAGGTGTTCTCTCTGCTGGAGTCATGCAGCGTGTTTGTCAGCTGTAAAATGCACGATTAATCACAAACGTTGCATTTCCTCATGAAAACCAGAAGGAGTACCTCTTTCACACACACAAAAAAAGCAAAACTCTTAAGGAATGAGTGGCCAGAGGCCTAACATGTAAAATAGGGCTGCATAAAAAAAAAAAAAAAAAAAAGAAAACAACTTTCACACTGGACTGGCTGTCATCACTAGAAATGGGCTTTCTGCTTGCGATGAACAGTATTAGTATTAGGATAGGAGGCAGACAATCCAACAAAAGACAGTAGGGTGAATTCAATTTTCAATTTTAATGAAAGGAAAATTCATAGCCCATTTCAATATTGGAGATGCCATGTCTCCCTGCCCCAATCTCCTACACCTCTGCTTGAAATAGTGACTGGGTAATTAAGTGTTCGCTTTGGACAAAGGCGTCTGTTAAATCCATAACCATAACCATAACCATAAGTGATTTTTGCAGCACTCATTTGCATCCTGCCAGCTTGTCAGGAAATAAAAACTGAAATATGAAACATTATGAATAACGTGGATCAAAATGAGTTACTACTTCCAAGGCAATGATGCCCTTTTCAGTGAAAAAAACATTATCAATCATACTCATGCTCGGTTGGTTTTTGGCTGTAATGACAGACACGACACAAGTGATACTCAAGTGGGACATCTTTCTAGGGCATGCCTGTTCTTCATAGGCCTTGGCAAGCCATTCCTGAAGTTAGCTGGGGGAGTGATTTAGACCGCGCCCACTGTGGAACTGCCGGCCCATTAAACTTTCATGTGACTTAATAAATTAACACTACAACTGGCAACTTGAAAATTCTAGTCAATTACAGTGATTGTACAGTATATTAAACTTTTAACAAGCCTTGGGGCTTTTAGTTCCATATGCTAACAAGAGTCTGTGAAGAAGATGCACAGCTAAACATTAGCCATGTGTTTGAGGCCTTCCTTGAGCGGTCATATCTGCTATAAAATGGCCAGTGTCATCCTTAGGGTCAGGGCATCATGGGCGACCATACAGGCCGGACATGCTTTGGCAAATCTCTGCCCACAAGAGGAAAAGATGAGTCCAAAACTCAGGGAGCAGCAGCAAGCCAAACACCTCACTACAGAGCTCCTTTTCCGAATCCATTCTTGCATGCCATTTAAATTATCCAGCGGCAGATTTTTTTTTTTTTTTTTTAACCAACCCTCTTCCTCCCTCCCTCCTCCCATTTTGGAGGTTATTATCAGCCCAGTGGCCAAAAGTCAAACGCAGATGGGAAGGCAGGAGGGAAAGGAGGACATTTTGCAGAGAAACAGAAAGGAGCAGCTAGAGAGGAGAGAAAGAGAGAGCAGAGAAAAGCAAACCCAGCTTACAAACTGCCCTGCAATTCATCTACTAGGTTACATCTGAAAAGACTGCTTCCATATTGTTTATACAAAAAAGATGCAAGGTCATCCAGTCACAAAAATAACAGCAAAACCAAGATCGCACACCCACTGCCACTTACTTCAAAACACAAAGGCAGGAAGGTGTTTTTTTTTTTATACGCATGAAGTGATTAAGCTTTAGACCTTTGCTGTGGTTTCTGTTTCAGTTGGGGTGAAAATAACAAAAAGACCTCAAGGCTTCATAGGATGTGGGGAGATATCTTGGAAAGGACATAGACAGGGGTTTTTGGGATTTTTACATTAAAAAACAGTGGAGGTAAGGAGCTTGAGCTTTTGGCTTCCCTCAGCCCCGTACCAAATCACTTGCCACTGTTTGCTTATATGCACACAAAGAGGCCTTGATCAAAGAGTGCCTCCTAGTACTCACGTCTTACTGCAGGCAGGACAGATTATGTAAAGCACACATCAGTCCATCTAATGGTTTAATCAGCAATGTCATCCTGCCACAGGGCTTCCATAGACATAGCCGTATTTCGGATTCCACCGCCGGTCGTTCCAACATCTCAATTTGCGGTCGACTTTTGTGAGGCTCACAATATCGCTTCACAAATAAACTTTTCTTTTCACATACAGCCTAAATTATTTGGAGACAGAGAGGCTGGGACAAGCCTAAAACAACAACCACACAGGCCATATGAATTCCCGGCCGAGTCTTGAGGAGAGATGCTCATGCTGGAATGATGTTGGCGAGGAGGAAAAGAAGGAAACCAAGGAATCGGCTGTGGAGATGATGCAGATTCCAGATGATGCACGTTCTCCTCCCCACACACATTGTGAATTCCCTTGTCTGCCAAGCCCTACCCGAGGTATTGACGTGCGGAGATGTAAGATGCGGGACGATACCGCGCTTAAGACAAATAGATCTGCTGAGACTTATCTCTCCTCCGAGGAATAACAGTCCCAGCAAAGTCTGGCCTCTGAGTCTGATGCTTATCACAGCAGCCTGGGTGTAGAAATCACACGCTGGCCAACTGAAGGACAGCACCGCTTTGGCTTTGACCCGTCGACAGATCACAAGCTGCGCTTTATTTATTTTCTCCTTCCCTTATCTCCGCCCCTTGCGGTGACTGTGCATGAGCCAATGGGCTGCCAGGCCGCCGCAGCCATCTGGAGGCCCCCAATTTTAGGCGTCCGCTCTCTCTGCCTGAGCGCGTCTGCAGGTGCTACTGCCCAGTGCTCATCCGGAGCGCCTTCTCTCCCCCGCTCTTTAGCTTTCCTCTTCAGCCTTCAGAGGAACACCTGTTATGGCACACCTGTTATGGCACACCGCGCTCTCAACTGCCTCTGAGCTGCGTGCCCATCCAACCATCCCGGCTCCAGACGAACACTAATGCACTCCCAACCGCCTGTACAAACTCCGGCTACAGCTGGCAGAACACAAGGAGCCATGTACCTCTGGTAGCACCTTCATTACAAATGCAAAAAGTTCTATTTCCATTTTGCCTGAACGATTACCTTCACAGGGTCGTTTTAAGACAAAGTGAAAAAGATTTATGTAAACACTAATTAAGAACTACAGAAGACGATCTTAAATAGGAAGGTTAAGGTGTGGAAGCTTTTTTTTCCAAGCTCTCAGCCTGTGGTCAAGTGTGTATGTGTTTTTCTTTTATTGGTACACTGGTGCACAGAGGCTGACTGCTTGACATATGTTCCTCATTTCACGCATACTAGACTGTGAAGCGCTTACATCATTGACCAAACAAATGCACTGGCAGACATGCTAGTATGCACATGTGTGTGTATATGGGTTTCAAACACCTAAACCTTGAGAACATGTTGCACCAGAGAGCAATAAGTCGCTCTCGAATCACTGCGGACACTGCTGCTCACACACCAGATAAAACAATGCACGTGTGTAAATGTGTCCAGGACTATGTAGTGAGTACCTTAAAAAAGGAGACAAGTCTGACAAACACTAAGGCAACAGAACAGCATAACAGGGTGGCAATGCAAAGGAATGTTGCTGCTACAAACTAGAGATGCACCAATTGCAATTTTCTGGGCCGATTCCGATTTCCGTTTGACCTGCCGATACCGATTTTAGCCGATTCCGATTTCATTTCTACTAACAACTTTTCAGCACACAAAGATTAATTTTCTATCTTCTCTTTAATATAACATTTTAACATAGAAATGTAATCAACTTCTCAATAATGGAATGGCTGTTTAAAAAAAAAGAACAGATGAACAGACTATATCAAACTATAATGCTTCCCAGAGTGGGACATTCAAACACTAGTAAATGCACTGTGATGGAACAACCATTTTTTTTCCTTCACATCCAATATCCAACTAAAAATAGGAAAACAATTTCATGACACATTTGAACATGCTGCCATGGAACATATTTTCATATGCATTTATGGGAGGGCGAGGGAAAAGTGGGACCATCATGCAAACACTGGGGGGAGGAGAAATGCTATAGCGATTGATTAGGTACTCCGCCATATGTATAAAAGCAGCTTGCATCTATTTTGTGTCCTACTCTGTATGTCGCCGCTTGTTGACATCTTATCATGTATGATCGCTAAACTTTGATTCTTTTTATATATTATTATAGATAGTCTTTTTAATGTTGCAAGCCATTAACTCCATTCAACTGTGCACGGCGTTCGCTTTCTGCACATAGAAAAACTGAGTGGTAGCGCTTTCGTTGTACATCCAGCCCCGAGTGTTGGCCTTTGCTAGCTTATTCAAACTTTGCAAACTCAGATGGGTGATGTTGCTTCAAGTGCGGCACGTGAGTGCAATTGACCGGCATAAAATCGGCATGTCTCAGACTGACCGACCCGTCGGCAGGCAATCAGCCAATTCTGGTCACCAGTCGATCAATCGGTGCATCTCTACTACAAACATAAATCTCTAAATTTAAAGAACATGCATGCAGCTAGGTGGTGGGTCACACTACTCTGAGGCCAGTGTGTTGTGTGGGTACTCCTGCATCTATACTTCACACACACAGAGACAATGAAAGGCCCCTTTGACAAACTGAGTTTGGCTAGCCGCCTGGCATGGCGAGTGGAGGGCAGGTTGTGCCACTCGCCCTGCTGCTCTCACACACACACACACACACACACACACACACACACACACACACGTTTGCACAGTGCCAACCCTGATGTGAGCCTACAAAGCACCAGCAGGAAGGCCAAATGTAGGGCAGGGAGAGATTGTGTGTTCTGGTTTGTGTGTGTGTGTGGGTCAGGCAAGCATGAAAAAGCAGTGACATTAATGCAGTGAAGCATGCATTTTATACTGTATGTCAAGAAGTGTGTAAAAAGAGCATGCACAAGTAGGACGGTGCACATGTACACAAACAAAAGAAAACCAAAACTAGTCACCAAAAATGTGTATCAATACATGATAATCATATCCCTAATCAATAACAGTGGAAATTTCAAAACTCTAAAACATTTTTAATCATCACTATACTGATAAACATTTGTCCAATCACAACCCCACCACTTATTATTAAACAATTTCAACTTCAGCCTATGTTTATCAGTAAACACCATCATTGGTTCCAATTACCTGATCAATAATCAGTTGTGCACTAAAAAAAAAAATTGTTGACCAGACCAGCTGATGTACACACCAAGGCTCTGACCGTTAACCAAGAGCACATCTGTTTCTAGGCATTTAACACATCAAATTTCCTCGAGAATGACCAGGATTAAGTCTTGTAAGATCATTTCAGTATTCCCTGCAGAATACTGAAGCCATCTGCTAAAGATGATCATCATCTGATAGACTCAGTCAGAACCCTTAGAATGCAGTAGACAGAACATGATCGAAAATAAGCCAGGTAGAGAAGAGATGAAGTGTACAAGAGCAACCCAGTGTGTGTGTGTGTGTGTGTGTGTGTGTGTGTGTGTGTGTGTGTGTGAGAAAGACCTTACCTTCACAGATCCTGTCCAGTCTCTGTCGTTTGACTTTGTGTTTGTCGGTCAGGGCCATAGTGGGCCTCTCTGTCCTACTGCTGCACGCAAAGGCTTTTCTTCAGGGTCCTAACGCAGAGAGCAGCAGTCTCCACGGGGCATAACGCCACACCGCACCTACAACACACACACGCACACACGCGCGTTGAGACATCACGCAGACACTTGGGCAAACACATAGACAAGCTCACGAAGTTCAAAGTGACTTCAAGTGCTAGACTGCTCTGGGGCTGTGAACTGTGGAGTACAACACACAATCTCAAACACACACACACACACACACACACACACACACACACACACACACACACACAGCTCTCAGATTTGAACACATCTGTTGACAAAGGAAGACCCTTCAAGTTAATTTTTGTTTGTTCCAACACTTCTCCTGTTCCCCATTATTCAAAGGCAACTCTCATCTGCCCTCCTCTCCCCACGCACAACCACTAGCCCACTCCTTTATTTGCAAATTCCACAGCACAGGGAGGTTCAAGCTCTGAGACAGAAGCAGGGCCTCTAATCAGTCAGGCAGGGCATATCAAACATAAGGTTAACACAAGCTCTCTTTTTAACCCGCTGAGGCATCATGTGTCAACTTCTCTTTCCACTTCAGCGCCAATTTGCCGGAGGGAAGAGCTTGATTAGCTTGAAGGTATAATCGCCTGATTATAATTAGGTTTTTAACCAGGCATTAATTAGAGGCTTATTGAAATTTCATTCCAAAAGCCGGCATATGCCCTTTCCCCAAGGGTGAGGTATCACTCTCCACTCCACTGCATGATGGGAGCTGCAGAAAAAGCCTTTCGTTTTAAACGCACCCTGAAAGCACCAGACTCTTCTGAAAGGCTCTTTGGGTGCCTTCTGTGCCGGTCAGACCATGGGTCAGAGGAGCAGACGAAAACACACTAAAAGTTGCATGTCCATGCTAGCTGGTCATTTAGTGTACAGGCATCCTGGTCAGATGACCCCGGCCCCCCCCAACCCCCCACCCCCCTCCAGCTCAAAATAATAAATAAAACCAAGGCCTGTTGACTTGTCTCATACAGAAACAAATTGTACAATCTTATATGCAGTCAGAGACAGTAAACAAAAGACACAAAGCAAATACTGTCGCTGAAAAAATGTAGGGGAACGAAATCAAGACGCCTCAAACTGCCAAGGGAGGACCCAAGCTGCAATGACCTCATGTACCCAACAGGGGGAAGTAAAAGCTGATAAGAGCACAAGAATGTTCCCAGCTCTGGAGAGAAATGTGGGTTAAAGGCCTCTAGCCACTGAATAGTAATGATATGAATGTGATGAGAACAGCTCACAAATGCTTTATTGATGCGAGAGGCCTAGCAGGTATAAATCCAGACGTGACAAACATTCTCAAATGAGATAACGATTGAGAATCGCAGGTGGAGCAAATTTACACATGCGCGCGCGCACACACGCACACACACACAAAATCTGTAGGTGCTACATTGTGTGATGTATGAGCCACACCCTCTGCCCAACACAATACAGTACAAGAAAAACAACAACACACACACAACTCAGTTTGATCTGAAAAGGCAGCAGCAGACGATCAATGAGCAATTGATTGCAGAGCACCACCCTCTGATCCCCACCCCCTCACTTTTTCTGCACTGGACCTCCAATCACCAGAGAGCAGGTCTGCTAATCTTACACAACTCCACACACACACTCTGTACAGAACTAATAAACTAGTCACACACCAGGGTTCATCGTGACTATTCTACCGTCAGAAAAACAAATAACACAGCCTCCTGCTGGTCAGAACAAAACAGAGTAACACTGACAAAATACCAGAGTGAGGTTTGGTGAGGAGAGAGGGAGGGAGGGAGGGAGGGACAGAGAGAGAGGGAGGAAGACAAAGAAGTGCTGAGGTGGTCCTAATAATGGGTGTTCCACTACTGTCTGCCAAGAAATACTAACGCAGAGGGGCCCAGAGAAAGAGCGAAAGAGTGAGAGAAAATGGGGAGAGAGAGAGTGTGTGAGAGAGAGAGAAAGAGAGAGAAATTGTGTGTGTGTGGGGGGGGTTTCTAATGAAAAGAGCTTCTCCTGTTATCAGTGTGATTAATCGGTTGGCCCAGCAGCACAGTGCCCTCACAGTGAAGTGGGTTAGTCCTGACCCGCTGTACTCTGTGGGGATCAGACCAGACCAAACACACACACACACACACACACACTTCATTGATAAAACAAAATGATATGTGAATTTGTGAATTGTGACAATGTGTTGTTGTCTTGTCTGTCAACAAGACCGTCTGGTCCTGTCAAAGTCATGTCCTTAAATTGTATTGCCAAGAATGTAGAGAAAACTAACTATTTAGAGAATGTTAGCGTTAAAGTTGACTGGTATTTGGCACACACTTTTATCCAAAGCCACATGGACTTACAACAGCGGGTTCGGGACTCAAACCCGGTCCAACCGATCACTGCTCCACCTGGAGTGATTCTTTAATCGGTCGACATATACAAAGAGGGAGGCTCAGGAAAAAGATCCTGTAAACCACTTTCATACAAAAAGCTATGAACAGCATTGTGTGTGTGTGTGTGTATATGAGAGAATGGGAGGAGAAACAAGCAACTCAGAAAATCACTCCAATCCTAAGAAAACAATCACCCCCAGACATAACTCAAATGGAAACACACACACAAACACAGACAGAGATCGAGAGAGACAGCCACAGAATTGAACCAGTAAAGGCCTGGAGGTCAGTCTGCTCTGTGATTCCCATGTTTCTCTCATCCAAAGCACAGAACAGTACCCTCCACGGTCAGCTGACTAAGACCCCCTTACACACACACACCCTGTGGACCCAGCTCACTGAGAAGGGTGCCACTCTCCTCAGGAACAAGACACAAACAGGAACCAAATTCTGTGACTAACTTCAGTGCCAGAATACCCCCAGTCTCTCTTCCCCATCTCACTCACAGGCCACAGGGGGGAGAGAGAGCGCGAGAGAGAAAGAGAGAGAGAGAGAGAGAGAGAGAGAGAGAGAAACACCCTTGATCCTTTCTCACATCAGCTTCCTTCTCCTTACCAGAGTATCAGCCTGTGGCCCCTGAAGTCTGTGGAGGCCTTCAGCGCCCCCTGCCAGCCAAAACCAGGCACTGCAGAGGAAGTTGGCACCGAGAGCTGGGCCCCAAAGTCAAATTGGATTAATATGGTAAAGTGTCTTGTAACATGATGAAGTGCAAAGATAATACTGCTGTTCTGCAATCAATCTTCCAGCAGGGAGGGAGAGAGAGCGTGAGAGGGAGAGAGAATCTAAACGCTCTCTGATGTGATTAATTGGGCTTGCTGAAGCAGGAGAAGCATAATTTGGTTTGGTAAGCAGATGTATAGGGGAGCGTCCTCCTTCGGAGGCTAATTAGTGGGGACTGATTGCGCGCTCTCTCCCTCTCTGCTAGCCAGCTCCAGCTCATCGACACACTTAGCCCTCGGCATCGGCAGGCAGTTGCCGGCCAAACTGTTAATGTCATATGATCCCCACCGAAATACCCCCCATCTCAAAGAAAAAAACTTTCTTCATCTGATCAACATTGTTGACTAACTCCTCTGTAGTGATAAAGGGTTAGAATGGAATGGCAGCTGCATGAATCACAGCTGTCCTTAATGCTGCCAACATTGAATGTGCCGATATGTAGCCTATGGATCCGTATGTCAGCAGGCAAAATGTCTGTGTGCACACATGTCAAAAGCATCATTTACGGGTGTAAATAATTGAAAAGGTCAGGCCAGGAACCTGCTGTGATTCCCCTCGCTGGCAGACAGACATTTAGACACCTCCTCACTGGCTCCTCCAAAATGAGAGCCCTTACCTTTGGGAGTGCAAGAGGGGGGAAAAAACGGTTCTGAAGTGCACTGTGTGGTGCGACTTCCAAAGATTAAATCAATCAATTATTCATCTCCTGACATTCAGCTTTCGGTTCTTTTTGGTTGGGGAGGAACTCGTGTGAGAAGAGACAGGAACTTCATTACAGGTTCTGAGGCAACAGTGCGGGTTAGTGGTGCTTCTGTACCGGTTTTGACCCCAAGAAAAAACGTGAGAACACTAGCAAACAGGTCATGCAGCGAGGGCTGGGATAAGCAGCAGAATTAGGCAGAATGTTGATAAGCCACACAAACACCCTAGCATTGCTTTAGTGGGGTCCAAGTTTGTGGGTTAGTGTAGATATCGATGCCTGTGACCCGAGTCCCACTGGAGGAGCACTCAAGGATAAGTCCCACTACCTCCATCATATGCTTCCAATCGTGGCTACAGGTTTTGACAGGCGTACCCACACCAACCCCACTCCACACAATGGCCAGGAGACACAGCCAGACCACACTTCAGTCGCGGCCTGTCAGCGCACCATGTCACCATCCCTCAACAACAACGCCACCACCGCCCATACCACGGCTATTAGGTTCCGCCTCTGAAGGCCTGACCCCCTGAGTTTCAGAAACAAAATGCACGCTTAGTTTTTTTAGTGGCATCATTATCGCTAATATTAGAGAGACTTTTCAGCTCTCGTTCTCGGGCAGCTTTTTTTTCCCCTCCCGCCCCTCTTCAAACAATGGAGTCTGTTCTGCCCACTCAGCCTGCTTTGTTCCTGCAGAGCTAAATCTTTCAGCGAGGAGCCAAAACACCAGCAGCTTTGCGGGGGAAAACAGGAAGAGCTAAGACAGCGGAGAGAAGGAGCGCGGGGGGCTAAAAATACCAGCTTACCCCGGCGAAGCTGTCGCTCAGGCACACGGACCTGGGAAAGGTAATGAGTCGGTCCTGATGGACGCGTGAACCACGGAGCCCGGCCACTAAACTCATACACAGGTCAGGCAGAGGCCCAATGATGACCCAGGACTCTCTCTCACACACACACACACACAGAATTTCCATTCTTCTTTCATCGTACTAACATTCCTCATTCATGACATACCATCACATCCATACTTTCATAAACACTCAATTGTAAAGGATTCTTGCAAGGTGTGAATTTTTTTTTTTTTTTTTAAGCACATAATTAGTACAGATCTATAATCATACTTTTATGTGCTAACCCCAGCTCTCCTAATCAGCTTCTACATCTACGGCCCCAAACAGTGGATAGCACCCTCGAGCCAAAGCACTCGGAGAGGACCAGGGGCCTGTGACGAGGCTGACAGAAGGATTCTGATGGCCAAAGCTTGGAGAGCAGTTCCTCTGAGCCTTCACAGGATGAGCAGGAGTGATTCACAGCTTCCTGCTTCAGGAGAGAAGCTTGTGTCCACTCCAATCCATGCCCACACATGGATGGACACTAGGGGTGTAAAGATTAACCGATACGTATCGGTATCCGTTTTTAACGTGTAAGATACGGCTACATCGATACGTGAAGCCCCGTATCGGAATAAAACTGAAATGAACCGGTCGTTATATCGATTTACTTGTTACGAATCGGTTCACAACCTTTTCTGCTCGCTCAGACTCTCATTTACGCTCCAAGCAGCGCGTTCATCCCACGTCCGGTTTTG
This sequence comes from Alosa alosa, assembly GCF_017589495.1. Taxonomy (NCBI): domain Eukaryota; kingdom Metazoa; phylum Chordata; class Actinopteri; order Clupeiformes; family Clupeidae; genus Alosa; species Alosa alosa. The sequence goes on from NC_063210.1 coordinate 2,274,526, forward strand.
AAACTATATGTGGCACGGAATTGTGGGTAATGCAGTTCGTTTTTGGCTACATTCATTGCCCAAAGTTGTCAAATGACCTCATTTGACAACTCGCACTCGGTCGTTTGTTTTACGGTTTTTACTCTTTTGTTTTTCAAAATCCAGCGCGAAATTAAACACTAAACAGCATTTTGTTCATATTCACTCAGACTTGTGGCATTATAGGTTTCTGCATTAGGTCTACCGTTGGAACAAAATAAACCCAGAGAGTTAATTGATATGTAGGCCTATTTTATTCTTGTAGGCTATATGAGAAAAGGCCAAGAGTGTCTTAAGCACTGTTTTATTTTTATTTCGGTATTGTCTTACCTCAACAAGGCTAAAGCTCCATGAAAACCATCAGATATAACTCTATAAAATCTATAAAAAAAAATATGTTGTATTTGGCTGCTGCGTTTGACTGAAATGTAGACTATTCTTTTTTCATTTCAATACAGTACAGTATATTAAACAAACCTCAGTTTAGATAATCATATTCACACATTTTTTTGCCTAATTGACAACCATGACCATGATAACTGATAATATAAAATTAATGTGCACCTTGAGCAAATGATAAAAAAATCTTTCAGAATGCTTTCCATTCTTGAACTGCATCTAATTGCATCGAATCGCATTGAATCGTACTGAATCGTTTTTTATGAACATGTATCTTTTCTTGTATTGAATCGTGTCCATATATCTAGATGCGAATCGTATCGTCTTTTACATGAGAGATTTACACCCCTAATGGACACACATATACACACACACCTGGGATATAACAACAAAAACTAAAATCTACCAGCGAAAGAAATTAATTAACGGAAATAAAAATCCAATTTGCAGTTTTGAAAATGCAAAACAAACTAAAACAATGTTTTTATTTTCAAATAAATAAATAAATAAATAAATAAATAAATAAATAATATATCATATTTGATATTAAACATTCTTTCATCCTACCCTTTTCAGCTATAAATCAAGCTTTAATTTCCTCACACACCTCAATACTTTACTAAAATTAACTATAAACTAAACTATAACTAGTCAATTCCCTAATATAAAAATAGCCTAAACATACTAATTATGAACTGTAGAAAGTAATAAGTCTAAAACTAAACTGAAATCAAAAACTATTGACATTTTCAAAACTGTAATAACTGACGCGCACACACAAATATATGGTGGAAAAGGCCCAGTTTCAGCTCTTCAGCTTGTACTGGTACAAGGCCAAACTAAACAAAGTGCTGATAAAGTCCAGACCAGCGGAGAGAAACACAAAAGGCAAAAGTGTGCGTGTACACACACACACACTTCCCAGTTTGACAGTGACATGGTGGATGGGCCAGTTTTCTTTGGAGCCCTTCTCTGCATGTCTCCAGCTCCCCTCCTAGCACAGATGTGCTCATTTCAGACTCCCAGTCAAGACGGCAACTTTTTCCCACAGACACACACACTCAGAGAGAGAGAGAGAGAGAGAGAGAGAGAGAGAGAGAGAGAGAGAGAGAGAGAGAGAGAGATGTTCTCATGTTAATTGCTAGAAGAACTCCGGAGTCCGGAGTATAAAGCTATGTAGCCATTCGTTCTGGAAAGGTGGAGCCTTACACATTACTGATGGGGTCGTATTGCGCCAAGGGTCCAAAGAAAACCTTTATTTTATCACCGACATGGAAAATAAGACATATTATGGTGTGAGGGTCAAAATTATTCTCTATTTTCACAACAGTGTGCATATGTGAATTTGTGTGTTTGTTTTTTTTTTTTTTTTTTGGGGGATATGTAATGGAAGAGGCTAGACAGGGCCAGCTCCATCCTCCACAGTCCTAACTTTCCACTTCTTCTTGGCCCAATTAAGTCTAGAGATGTCCAAAAGACTCCACATTTGCTCTAAACAGATGGAGTTTTGCTCTGAGGTCATTTGTACAGCTGGGAGAGGTGTAGCTACCTTCTAAAGAACAGTATCGGAAGGGAAGCTGGGCCACAGTGGAGCACCCACCCTGAGCCCAAATGGGGCCACACAGTTAAGTGTGCAATCACATGCTAGTGCTGGCTTGGGTCACATGACAAGCCCACAGCCTCCTTTTGTAGAATTCAGAACATGATGGGGTGGGGGGGGCATAGAGAAACAAAGTGAGCAAGCGAGCAAGAGAGAGAAAGAGAGAGCGGGAGAATGCTTGAGGCGAGGTTATTGGCACCCTCTGACAGTAGAGCCATCATCATACCGAAGCAAAATAAAAGAGGGCACTACATAAAAGCAGAAGGATCTATAAATACAGAGGAGTCAGACAGAGCATGACTGCACACATTAGAGCCTTTTTTTACATTTCCGTTGGTTAGGGGTATGTGTGTTTGACTGACTGTTCCTCAAACCATTGAGTGCATCACAGGCGTAGTCAAACAGAGAGAGGGGGAAGCCTCTCAGCTCATCGCCACTTCTCCATATGTAGAACACATCTCTGGGGGCCTCACTGCTCAGAGTAGAGCCTGTGTGTGTGTGTGTGTGTGTGTGTGTGTGTGTGTGTGTGTGTGTGTGTGTGTGTGTGTGTGTGTGTGTGTGTGTGTGTGCACATGTGTTAGACAACCTGTTGAGCACAGTTCATTTCTAATCATCCCAGCAGGGGCCTTGTTAATCTTCAGTGGCTCTTTGAGTGGCCTGGAGAAAGATCTCCCTTGGAAGTGTTCTGGAAAGTTCTAAAGAGGAACCATCAGCCACAGCACTCATTCCTCCAAGGGGATGGTGTGTGTGTGTGTGTGTGTGTGTGTGTGTGAGAGAGTGAGAGAGAGAGGGGGATGACTACGTTCAGAGCACAGGCCACGGCTTCAGGGTTCACTTCCTGCTTTCATTAGCGCTGGCTTGAAAGGTTAACCCAACAAAATGACATCATGACAGAAGCACACGCTGCATACAGGCCTCCAAACAAGCGCTAGTCTCTGCTGTCAGAGGTGCTTATCCCTTGTTTTTGCTTTTGCCTGGAGCACAGTAGCCCGCAGACAGGAGCTGATAACACAATCAGTTCAGTGAGTGATGCATGTAGACAGGAAGCTCCACCATTGTCTGTGATGACGGTTACTGTTTGTAATGAAGTATACCTTCAGTTAACACACACACAGTCTGACCTACCATTCTTGCCATCACATCATAAAATCTCTCCATCATGAGCTTCTTCCCCTGGAGTAGCCTGTCACTGAGGAAAATCTAGTGGAGCCAGACCCAAATATAACACTTCATCGCAACATGAAAAACCCTATTCAGCACTTCACCAGAGTGTGTGCTTCTGAGTGTGTGTGTTTTGTTTGTTTGTTTGTATGAATGTACCTATATCAATGTCTATATCAATGAATGCAGATAAGGAAAATATCTGTACCTCTTGAAAGATAAATAAGAATTTTCAGCTAACCTATGTGAATTCTTTCATATTAGACATTTAGGCTTTCTTTAGATTTTATGCTTGACCTGATATTTTGCATGTTATTTTTAATTTTAGTCCTACATAATCCTGACATTTCTCATGTGTCTACATGAGAAATACCCTGTGTATGGTAATTGGGCCAGATCAACAACATATCCAGCTGGTAGCTAATTTTATGTTTTTGACTGAACCAATTTCAGAAGATGATTATTATTCAAATTGAGAAAATTGTTTTGAAGATTGAAGAGGTGTCTTTCTCCTATACAACATTGTAACTATACCAGAAATGGCTAGTTCCTCAAAAGACTAACACAGATTTGAAAAAGAAACAGAAACACGGGAACATGCTACATAATGAACAAGAGCCTCTGAATGGCTTCAAAGTGTTTTGGGGTGGAGTTTGGCTGCAGTTGACATCCACAAATGTGAGTGTGTGTGCATGTCTGTCTCAGGAGAGGGAAGGAGGGAGGTTGCCTGAGGACGGTGTAGCAGCGCTTCCCACAGCAGTGAGTGTTAGGAGCGGGACGACAGCGGGGAGAGAGGCAGGTGAAAAATGGCAGTGGCGTAGCGGAGTGCGGCCTTGTGGATTAACTGCAGAATAAAAGTGCTGATCACCAACAACAGAGCAAAAACAGCTATTCATCACACCGCCACACAATCACACGACGCTCAGGCACACACACACACGTACAGTACACACATGCACACACATACATATCAACACATACACGTAAAGCAATGTCAAAGGGCTCACGCATTTGCCTTGAAATATAGCACCGAATGGCTTTCTTGGCAGATATATTGATAATGCCAATATGGGGGGGTTTGGTGTAGTTTCAGGGCTTCCTACGACCCACTCTCTAACCACAAAACAACACGCATCACCCTCCTTTAGCTTGACAGATGATGAAATAGCCAAACAAACCCAAAGTTTATATCTATGGATCTATATCTGCTTATGTTGCCATCCAACGCTGGCCGTTCCCCCTCGCCCTGTACATTGTGCTGCACATGCACTTCTCAAAGGACCTGGGATTAAATAGCGTAAACACAGAGGGGAACGAGAGATGGCCCACATCTCTCTCTCTCTCTCTCTCTCCTCACAGAAAAGACCATCCCTCCACACAGTTGTGCACAGGCAGGGTTGAAAGTCTGGCACCCTGAGAGCGGGACAGCAGAGGGTCATCTGGTATCTGGTGCTTGTGAACAGAGGGGGAGCCAGAACAAAGTGCTTTTCAGCTGTGGACACAGAGCTGCTAGTGAGGCCATGTTATGGAGGTGGGTGGGGGTTGGAGGTTGTGTGGGCGCGCGCCACACACACACACACACACACACACACACACAGTTACAGTCCCTGCCCTGCACCACAGGGCGGACAGACAGTGAAAAGAGGCATGAGTCATGGGACTACAGCCCGACTGAAAAAACATGAAGAGCCTGGGGCTCTGGGTCAATCCTGTGGCTGTGTGCGCACTCACACACACACACACAATACGCCTGCACGCACACAAGCACGCATACAAGCATGCATACACACACACACACAATACGCCTGCACACACACAAGCACGCATACACACACACACACACAAGCACGCATACAAGCATGCATACACACACACACAAGCACGCATACACACACCATCTCTTCACTTCACCATGACCCAAAACACAGGATCCCATCATGTGATCCATGTTTTTTTTAACCTTTTCCCCCCCTCTCCCCCTCTCTCTCTCCCTCTCTCTCTCTCTCTCTCTCTCTCTCTCTCTCTCTCTCTCTCTCTCTCTCTCCTCTCTCTCTCTCTCTCTCTCTCTCCCTCTCCCTCTTCTTCTCTTTCCTGGTCTTCCTGTGGTTTTGTTTGTGTGTGAGATTGAGATTCTTTCAGCCGAGCCCCACAGAAGAGATGGCCTCCATTTCAACTTGGTGGGTCGCAAGGGTCAACGTGCCTTTTATAGTAGTGAACAGCCCTTGTCACAGCGCTAAGTTTGTTCTCCTGCCTGGCACAAAATGTCTCCTGACACAAAGCCAGGCTCACATCAGCGCACGCTCTCTGAAGACGCAGGCACACATGTGCTCACTCTCGTCCGTCCACCCTCTCCCCCCCCCCCTTTTTTTTTCTCTCGCTCCAACTCTCGCTCTGAACATTCAACCCACTGTGTTGCCAATCAAAATAATGCCTCTCACTCTGAAGTCTGAAAGACAGTTGCAGCTCTACCCTCCTTCAAAGTGTGCTGCTGAAAAGATGATCTGTGTGGACGCCGGGTGACCGACTCAATATAAGTCTGGAGCGCAACACAGAGCCGGCAGGGCAACATAATTTAGCCTGCACTTTCTGCCTTCTGCCTGAACCGAAATGACTTCTTTTGATTTTATTGTGTGAGGCTCTCCCCTCACACCACAACCCCACCCCTCAAACACACTCAATGTCTCAACTTCCATCTCTCCATAGCCAAAAAGAGCCAAAATTGGACCTGCTGAGAGCAACTACAGAACAAACACAACATAAATGTGAGCAGGCACCCAGCTCTTGGCTCACTGGAAAAAGGGGACAGGCCCAGCCACTGTTAATAAAACCCAATATACTGTCGCTTTGACAAACACATTTGCCGCTTCCATTGAAGGGGGAGGGTCTTCATATACTCCTCTGCTGCCAAGAGAAACAACACACAAGTCAGCCTACCAGGTCCACCCAGGAAGTCCTCCTCTCCTGGTTCTGAGAGTCTCTGTGCAGGTCCATATAGATTAATGGACCCCCCCCCAAAGCTCTGTTCGTCTAATTAAAAACACTATCACCCCACAGCAGAGGGAAACACAGCAGCATGACCCCGTGAACTTGGGGGCAGAAGGGTGGCGGGGGGGCAGAGGGGGGCTCTTGAGCACGGGGATTGTGGAGGCTGGGGGTTGGGAGAGCTTCTATTGTCAAAAGGTCAGCAGCACCGGTGGTGGCGTTCCCTCCAGAGCCGCGCCCGCCCGCCCGGCCGGCCGGCTTTATTATGCGGGATCGGCCTGGCAGAGTCGCTTTTTACGAGGAACCCAAACCTGATGCGCCATAAAAGACAGCCAGAGAGCGCCACTACTCTTAGCCAAATTAACTGGCAGAGGGATGGAGGGGAGACGACAGGAGAGGGGGATGGGAGGAGGGTGCGGAGGAGGGAGGAAAGGAGAGGGGGCAGGGAGGAGAGAAAGCAGGAGGGAGGGGGACTGCAAGCAAACTGGGGTGGGGGTTGCGGAAAGGGGGGGGGGGTGGAAGACCTGCAATCTCCAGGCAGAAAATTAACAATCCCACACTGCACTCTGTCTGCCTGGCATTAAATGTATGAAACGCATGAATTACTGTGCTGGGTGAGGGGAATTAACTCTATATATCAAACACGGTCCGGATAGTTCAGGGGGTGGGGGCAGTGCCCCTGTGCGAGTGTGTGAGTGTGTGTAAGAGAGAAAGAGGTGGAGAAAGGGAGTGTGTGTCAGTGTGTAAAGGGTGGGGAAAATAAAGTAACTCAACATTTCTATCTCCTCCCATTAAAGTTAAGCGCCTCTCTCTCTGAAGCGCATAAAGCCGTCAGGCTGCGCTCTGATTGATGCCGGCCCTACCCAGCTCCTGTCCTAACTATCAGCAGCCTCCTATTAATGTTTCCCCTCTCTGTTGCTCTCGCCATCCACTCCTCTGGAAATGTAATGAGACTGCACCAGCATACAGGAAACTGCTGACGCCAGTTCATGCTCAATTCCCTAATAATGCCAAAAGCTGGCCTCCGAAATGGAAAGAGGGGACCAGGAAGACAAATCGAGTGAAAGATAGGAAAACAGGAGTGTGAGGGAGCGAGAGAGATGATGGCACTCTTGGGGCAGTGAAGTGCTTCATATTATTCATTACCACACAGATTGACCCATACTTCGGAGCGACTGCATTGTGAGCTAAGCAGAGTGAGGCATGGAAAATGTGTCAGACCTGCGTGTGTGTGTGTGTGTGTGTGTGTGTGTGTGTGTGCGTGTGTGTGTGTGTGTGTGTGCCAGCGCAGGTGTCCAAGATGGTATCAGCACTAATGCCTTCATCGAAACGGCAGCTCCACACAACCGCCTACAAAAAAAAAAAAAGTTACTTCAGTAAGGTCATCAGCCTCTGCAGAATGCAGATGTGTATGGAAAGGCACTTTTCTGCAGCCTGTCCGTGTGTGTGTGTGTGTGCGCGCATGTGGACAATGGACACACATGCACATGTTTACCACTTTCTCTTGACCACAGATGAGAGAGTCAGATAGAGCATTTCAGTTAAGACAGCGCGCCTTAGCAAGCCAACAAAGGTCAAGGAGACGGCCTAATTGAGTTGGGAGTTTAATTACAGCGTGTTTATAACCTTTTAGAGACATCTGCAGCTCTGCCTAGTAGATAGATTACAGGAGCCTGATGCAGAGAAGGCAAAACACACACATCCACCCACACACACGCTCGCTTTCTCTCTCTCTCTCTCTTTTCTTTTCTCCCTCTAAAAACAATGAAACTAAATGGTGCTGATTAGTGTTCTTCCTGAAAAACTAAGGGGGAGTTTGTGCACAGGCGTGGTGAAAAGGGTGGGCTAAAATGGCGGTGTTGCTCAAACATGGCAGCAGCTGTCAGGTGGAGCTTGGTGAGGACTTTATTAGCCTCGTAAACGGCAGAGGGCTATTTGCTTTGCGCCCATCTCCTCGCACTAGCAATGCCATTTAATTTTTCAAAAGCCATGCTGCTGGCTTGGGTGGGGGTGGCGGTCGCGGTTGCTGTCATTGTGGGTGTGGGTGGAGCATGTGTTTGTGCATTTGTGTGTATGTGTGTGTGTGTCCTTTTGTGCCATTCACAAAGCTTACTCAAACCTGTCAGAACAGGAAGTATGGACATGGCAGCCTTTACTTATGATCTGACTACAGCACCCATAATTCTCATTGTAAATGGGAATACAGATAGACTGAAATCCAGTATTCAGAGAATCGCTTCCTCTCGTCAATGCTGATGTGTTTGGCAATCACTTAGGGCTGACTGATGTGGCTGAGACTAATTGCAACCTCAGGTGAAGTTGAGCGAGAATGTTTTGGTTGCTGTTGTGTTCAGCTAATATGTTGTTTCTCAAACTGCATTCATTAGGGTATTGTACGAAGGATTTGGGGTCTGTAGAGAGGGAAAACGCGAGCAAGAGAGAAAGACCCAGCCCAAGTGAAGCATGTCAAATTAGGAGCGAATATAAAACCACTGCTTCAGGGACTCATTAGAGTCCAGGAACGGAGACAGGGGGAGCATTTTTTTATGTGGAGATGTGTTTAATTCAAATCTTTCAGTGGGGTGTGTGTGCACATGCATGTGTGTCTGTCTCAAGCATTTACAGCACACAACTACTCTCCTCTGTGGCTCCTGTCAACATTATTTTTGTTATTTAAGTCTTGTTATAGAGTAGAGGGTGAAAAAAAAAAACCGCATTACACAAACTCAAACATGCACGGTGTATTAATTGCAGTACCAAGCTACTTTTACAGTGCTCTGCAGTGTGAAGAAATTTCATACTTTTAGAGGCAGATGTTTATCCATCATGCGTTGGGGTGCCACAAACAATTGACACCAAAGACAGTCAGCAGAACATCTAACTCTTATCACACAGATAATACCACAGACAGAGCAGGTTCAGGCCGCAACACTAAACGTCGGTGTGAGAGAATTCTGAGGAAATGTTTCGCTAGGCAAAGTCAGCTGTTCATCTTCTACAGCCTCCTGCTCATGTGCCTTGCTGGATGGGTCAGTGGCCATATTTAGGGACAATGACGTCTCCTTAGTGAAGTGAGGCCATCTCTGGGGACACCTTGCTATCTCTGTTGATCTCTGCGCTAAAGGGTGCCAGGTCCGGAGCCATCCGGCACACAGCACAACACAGACTGGGCATTGCCCCGTGGTTGCCATGGCAAAACTCATCTCTCCCAGACCATGGCGCAAAAGGCTCCTCCCTTCTCTCAGGGGAAAGGCATAAACTACCTGCGCATATTTGTCTTTTATGCACCCCCCCCCCTTCACCCTTTCTCTCCATCACCTCATTTCAAAGGAGCTGGAGATCAAAGCTTAGTGGATCCTTTGAAAATGGACTGGCGAGGGAGTGTTTAGCTAATCATTTATTTAAAAAAGGAGAGAAAGAAAGAAAGAAAGAAAGGAACGCATCCCTTGCCAGCCTCCCTCGGTCCTCTCTGGGCGGTTCTCCAATCTCTGAGCATACAGGAAAAAGAAGCTCCTCCACTGGCTTCAGAGGATGGATGGGTGTGAACAGCCAGGAGAAAATGGCCGAAGCTAACAGGTTAACCCATTCCTCACCATGCCTTACATACTGAAAGACTTATAAGCTTTGATCCAACATCAGAACACACAACAAAGGTAAACCAGCAACAACAAACAACGGACTGACTGATTCATGGGGAAATGGATCACTGAGGAACAGAACTCGGCCATCTCTTTTCATTAAATCGTTGTGGATATTTCTGAATGTACTCATGTCTCAGATAGCCTAAATGTGTGTGTTTTTTTTTTTTTTTTTAAGCCATTCAAATGTGTTGCAGCCAAAGGACGGGATGTTGGAGTGGACATTCATGAATGGACCAACATTTGGGCAAGACAGGTTATTGGGTAGTTATTTAGCTAGCTGTGTAGAGGCCACAATGAAACTGTCATAGCTAAGTAGCGTTATAAAAAGACAGAGGCTCTTTGTGTTTCTGGACGCAGTCCAACAAGGATTATGTGGCTTTCATAAGGCAATGAAGCAGAGTTTATTCTTTTACCACTGATGGGTATGTTATTGTGAAGCCTGCTTTAGTAATGCCAGCTATACGTCTGTGTGGTGTTTTCAGTGATACTTTCTGTCCTTACATATTTGTCAGACAGCCTTTTCTCTAGGCATGTTCTGTGACCTCCAAGGTCAACCCCCATGTCCAACCCCCAAGGGGCGTATGACTAGAAAAGGGGAATGGAACTTCGAGAAATGTATCGGTCTTCATCAAAGGATAGGGTCACAATTGCTCAGCATATTGAGTGGGGCCTTAAACAGTCATAGGCCATATGAGAGCAACAGTGGATGATGCAGCCGTACATAGAACGCACCAAGCTGAAGCAGCTTAACAGTTTTGCTGCAATCAATCATTTATTCAGACTGCTAGAAATCTTAGAGTACATACATAGACAAGTGGGTTTGTTAGGATATAGGCTACATTTGTAAGAAGTGGAGAAGCAACCTATCTAAATGTTTAATGGGCTGGCCTATGACAGATACTCCTTGTTTGAGAGGGAGGGGGTGGGCAGGATGAAGAAAGAGCAAAGTAGCCTGGGCCTGAGTTAAGACTGGGCAAGAGCCAAGAAGCACTTACTGTTACAGCACAGTCAAGCACACAGCAGCATTTAGCAGAGTTGGATGCCTGACTGACTGACTGACTGACTGACTGACTGACATGGCTGCCTCACCAAGACCCTGCCAGTCGGCTTCAATTTTATCATTTCATTTTTCAGTGGACTCCATGCATGCCTGGGCAACTCCTTGAGACCAACTGTGGCAGAAAAGTTCAACACAGTCAACGAAAGATTTTCCTTAATCTCACATTGTATTTAATGAATTGCTTAAAAACCAACAGTATCTTTTTCCCCCCCTTGAAACAACATATTGTATTAGAGGTCCATTAGCTACATGGGACCTAAATTTGGGGTTCAGTGAAAAAAAAGAGGGCTAAAGCTACCAAATCCTACAGTCTAATTATCAAGAAAGTTAACTGTAGGGCACCAAATCTTTGTCCCAATTTTACCCCCCTCTCATCTCCCCAATCTCAGTCACCCCATCTCCATTCAATGATGATCCAGCCGAGAGCAGGCACAAAGCCTCTTCATCCCACCACGCCACTAAGCCCTCCATTGTAACTCCATCTGAGCCAGTGCACGTCCTCTCAGAGATGGGAAATGGAAAGCATTTTCCTGGGTTACGCTGGTTGGGTGGGAGGACAATGGCTGAGGCTCTCCAGAGCAGGTTAATGAATGCTTTCAGAAGGTCCTCCATTTCGGGCCAGGGGAGGTTAATTACAGAGAACCACACTAACAGCCAGCCAAGTTGATTTTATGCAGAGGGGAGGGCTACCTCATAACAGTTTCAAGTAGAAGCCATTTCAGGAGGAGCTTCATGTTGGGCTGGGGGTGGGGTGTTCTGTGGCAACAAACAACCAAATCAACAAAAAAGTTTTTACTTCTGAAGACTGAGCACTACAACCTGAGTTGTGTCCGTTTATTGGGGTGCTCAGTACGGCTGAACGATTAAACCATTTTTAACAAACATCGCAATTTGAATGAAAGAAATTAGCAAGTTGCAAAGATCGCAATGAATTGTGCTTTTCACTTCTCTGATTATTTAAGAGTAGCCCATTTTGCTACTTCCTGAAACAAGACGAGGAACGTACCAACATTTTAAAAAGACCCATAGGCAACAGTACAATGAATCCACAGCAAAAAACGCAAGCAGAAATAGTGCTGGTCTTGCCCAAGAAGTAATATTTCATATAGTGAACAGAGGCCTGACTTTAAAAAATGATACCACAAATCAAATGGCAAATTTCAATAACTGTCAGAAATATCGCAATGAGATTTTCTCCCCAAATCGTTCAGCCCTACGACTCAGTCTAGCGGCTGTTCATGCCAGGACATGGATGTGCCATCCGCTGCCGGCCCTGATAAATGCAGCGCTGCTTTGGAAGGGCTGAAGGAGGCGCTCCTTCACTTGTCCTTTTCGTTCCGGGAGGCCAGCACCATGACATTTATCCATTTTTCATGAACAGACTCCTTACGTTGTGCACCATGACAAACAAATCAATTTCCCAGCAGTAGATTACTGTGCAGAAACAATAACAACCTGCAGAATGAGGCCCAGAAGAAGCTGTGAGAATTAATTGCAGGAGGAGCACAGAGGGACTCGCGGGGCTGACGACGGCAAGCGCTGCTCCTGCTGCTCCCCTCAGTCTGCAAATCTGTCTGAAAAGGCAAAGACAATTTACCTGACAGCCTTTAAAAACAACACTTTCACCCATGATGAGAAAGTGCTCAATGGGAGTTTCTCTACACTGCTTGAACAACCACTACAGAGATGGATGTGATGAGTATCTAGCTCCTCCATCAGAGCTACTGATCTTCTTTTGAGCTTTTTGAGTCTTTTAAGTGCTCACCAATCTTTTAATACATAGAAAATAATAATCTTAATTTCATCTCAATTTAACCCTGTCAAAAAATGTAATAGTCCTGTTCTCTTAGTTTAACTACAATGGAGATCAAATGGGAGAGGCTGAATTTGCAGTCTGCTTTAAGTGAGCTATGAGATCAGGTGAGCTGATATAAACCAACCAAAAAAAAACATGAAGGGGTAAGAGTTCAGGGGACCTGTCAGAAATATCATCCCTGCTCAAAGTACAGCCAACTCCTGGCTGTTGGTGGGAAGGGTCCTGGTTTATTGTTGAGCTCAGAACAATGAGGTATGCTGGGTAATATTTCAGGAAGTGAGATGATATGGATGATTGAAAAGTGCTGTGTTGTGCTGAAGCAAGGACAGAAAATGTGGCCTGCAACATGCAGTGGTGATCCAAATCCACCCCAACCACTGCAAACCAACTCACTGCTTAAATAGACTGCTTGCTTCAAGTGACAACTGCAGAATCTGGACACGCAGAGAACCATGAAAACAACTAGTGATATGCCCAGGTGTCTATGCCCTTCAAGGTCCACATTTATTCTCTTGGCTGGGCAAAAGAAGACAAAAGACGATAAGACAGCAGGGTGGCTACCTCGGGTATTTTTGTAATACGTTTTGTTTTATGTTTTGTTTCTTGACTCTGGTAACATTCAACCCTTGCCCTGCTGGAGTTGACAGCTCACATTACCAAACGGACCTGAGACAGCTATGCCCCAGAGGCCCCAGAAAGGCTTACAGCCCAGACTGTGGAGCTCTCGGGCTGAAATACCCACAACGCTTACCCCCTTCCCAACTCTGCAGGCAAACTGAGGCTCGTAAAACCACCTGTAAACTTTAAACTGAACGGTGCTTAGCAAAACCATAAAATGTGTTCTGCTAGTCCTGTGTGTTTTAGTTTTGCGTTCTACCTGGAGAGTACTCAAGGGGCTTGTCAAATTTTATGGATGTTGGAGTTTCTTTAGCGCTTTTCAGTATGATTTGAAACTTTTTGCAACACTGTATGTAAACCACATGTACTGAGACTCTTCAGTCTTTTCATTTGATGACTGCATTGTATCTTAGCACAACAAACAGGCATACAAATACAACTTAACAAGAGATTTGCCACAAGACACAAAAAGATTCTAAACTTCAGAGGGACTCACTACACCAATTCATAAAGAAAGCGATTTTCACATGTTCTTCAAATGAACCACATCTAATGAATAAGCATCTGTATTATGGTCTTATTGCCTTCATGCTCCCCCTGTACAGTTTATGAAAGCCTCTTATTTAAAGCACTGTGAGGTTTCTGGTTTCTGTTACTTCCAATACAGTTCTGACACTTAATATAGCATCTACCCATACCAAGTACATATGATGTGCTCAATACAGACAGCATTTATTAAACAGTCTAACTTGTGAAAAGAAACAGGGGAGTACTTGATCCACCTGCTTTCAAGCATCAGAGTGGAGTTTCAAACTTTTATTCTACAAAGACAGAGCTGCCATTGTTTTGAGTGGGAGCGAGCAAGAGAGAGAAAGAGCGAGAGAGAAAGAGAGCGGGAGAGAGAGAGAACAGCGAAAATGAAAAAAGCCATCTTGACAACTCAGCCATTTTCTCTCTCCCTCTCTCTGTCTATCCTCATCAGGGCTTGGCTGGCATAATGACTGAATATGCAGGACTGCCGCAGAGCTGAGGTCAGTGCCCAGTCTCCTGCACAACTATTGTTAGACCACACTTAAAGGAACATGCCAACTTCTTAGGAAATTAGCTTATTTGCTGGTTGCCTTTAGATAAAGGGATACATGAGTATGTGTGTGTGTGTGCAATAACACAGTGCAACACCCTTAGCCAAGCTTAGCATAATTCACTGGAAGCGGGATTTAGCTCCATTTTAGCTATAGGCTAACTGGTCTAACCTATTTCCAGATAATTATTCTAAGGTAGGCTAACGGTGTCACACTGGGCTATTGCACACATTTGTTTATTGCAGGAACTATGACTGGTCTTTGTAAGAAATGTTCATGATTACTACTGAAGCACAGTCTATTTTTATTGGAGTTAAAAAAAAAATAAAAAATAGGCAAAAACACCAAATCACCCTGCTGCACTTTACAGACTAAGATTTTTCAGGATCAATTTTTTTCTGGCAAGTAAATAACACACCCGAGTGTTCTAATGTAGTTCAAGGTATTGAACACCCCCCACCCCAAATCCTCTCTTGAAATATTCTGTTTTCAGCAAGTTTTCCTTTCTGTCGCACTCCTCACAATAGAGCAAGTGTGAGGGGTTGGGCAGATTGTGGCGCGCTACGGAGCAGAGAGAGAGCTGGGAGGAGAAGCAGTCAAAGCGAGCTCAAGTCAAAGCCCTTCCCTGGGAGCCATCTCAGCTCCAGCCCTAAGCCCTCAGCGCTGACACTGTGGAGGCAAAAAAGAAAACCAGGGGGCACACGGCAGAAACATTAGTGCACAGCAAACACCCGCCAAACTGCACACTACACAGAAAAAGAGTTTGGTCAAACAGAAAAAGGCGCTGTGCTGCTAACAAACCTGTTTTCAGTGAAAAGAAAAGATTGTGGATAATTTAGTCCACATTGGCCCAAGTGAGATGCTTCAAAAACAGAAATGGAAAATGCATATGCAGACAAATACACAAGACGCTCTTTCAGCTGACACAGGCAAGCACCTTCACACAGAGGTGTGTCCCAAAATCAGGGTGTGGGTGTGTGTGTGTGTGGTGAAGTGTAACCTAGAAAAAGACTCGTGCCTGGAGACCCACCCCTGTTTCTAACTAGTTGCTGCCTACCGTACCATCCAGGAACCATCATGTTCTTCCTGGAGCCACCCAGTAGACTCAGTCATTAAACAAACAAACAGAAAACAGGACCAGAGAAGAAAATCTGTTGAATCTCCTCACATTCAGCACATTAGACCGCACTCCACTAGAATGAAAACCTTGTACCTAGCAGCAAACACACTCAGTACGACACATCGGCGGTGCGGGAAGCCTTGCGACTGCATAAAATCCAAAATTCCATAGGGCTGCTCCATTCCTTGTGTGAGTAGGACCCCACCTGTAACATAGCCTACATTCTGAACCTATAGAGGCCAGCTTCTGTTCCCCATTTGATGAGGTGCGGAACTCAATCATTACACAATACTCGCTCGTTATCACCATGTTCATTTTTTAGTGTAATGAATTATGTAATTGCACCATTAATCAGGACCAGTGCTACACACACACACACACACACACACATTTGTTTAATTATGGAAAATGACTCCGCTAAAAACTGATGTGCTTACAGTGGCACTGGATGTGTGTGTGTTTGTCTGCGCTGCACATGCATACACTTGTAGTGGGACACTGAGAGGCACGGAGGGAAGTTTTTTAGAATGGTTTGTTTGCCACAGTGATTTTAAAGGAAAGATGAAAGATTTAAGGGAAAGATGTGCGTGTGTGCCCCCCCCACCAACCAACCAACCAACCAACCAACCACACACACACACAGAGAAGCATGGCATGAGAGTGTGAATACTGAGCAGGCAGATTGCATGCCCACTAGCCAAAATGCTGAGGCACTCCAGGAAACCAGTTTGACCAGCTTCTACTTGGATTCCACACCATCAGAGAGGCAGTAATAATGTTTGAACATGCATCCAAAAGAACATGCCACAATCACCACAACATAGACTATAACAATATAAACATCACATAATCTCAAACTGAGACTAAATAAAAAAAACAAGAAAAAAGAAAAAGTAAAACTGCTTGTTCAATAGATACAAAATATCAAGACCGAAACCACCTCAACCTGATTTCCACTGCTGATAGACACGTTTTAAAATTGCACATCTGCACACTGACCATTCTGTGTGTGTGTGTGTGTGTGTGTGTGTGTGTGTGTGTGGTGGGGGGGCATTCTCCCCTCCCCCAACTAAATGGGCACACATAACAACAAAGAGGCCTAATATAACCATTAGCAACAGTGCTTTCTCTTCCACACTCTCTCTCACGATTAAATCCTCCACTACAGCACTGGGCTCGGTCAAAATGTGGCCAGTATGGCCACCCTTTTTTTTCTTCCATATATCTGGCCTCTCTCCACACACACCCTCCTCAACACACACACACACACACACACACACAGCACGGCACCTCCTGCCACAGCACAGGAGCATTGACACACACAAAAGATAAGGAAAGAAAGCTACAGTAGGGAGATGGGGAGGCAGAGAGCACATTCACTTGGCTGAAGTGGCATTTAAATAGGCAGACGCCATTTTCTCCCAGGCTGTGCACACCCCACCCCCATCCTCTCCTCCTCTCCACTTCTTTCTTGCCCTTCCTCCTCTCCTCTCCTCCCCTGCACTATAATTTAAAGCCGTCACAAACAGATTCTCCTGGCAGACCTTTGGAAATGTCAACTTCCGTCAAGGCACCATGGCTGCTTCCTCAACAAGCCCTTGCAAAACGTACCCAAGTGAAAGATGAAGGAGCAGCATGCCTCACTGTCTTGCTAACACTCATGAACTCACTCACTCACTCAAAGACCGATGATGACGATAACCCCAAAACAATACCATGACACCCCAAAACAATACCAGAACATGCTCAGAGATCTGATCGCTTGTTCCACACACACACACACACAGCAAGGCATGCCAACAGATTAATAAAGTAGGATGTTAGTAACACATCTGATCCAGTCGGACTTCATAACCCCTTCATTTCATTACAGCAACATTATGATTTGAGACATGAGTGTGGCTGTGACTGCATGTGTGTGTGTGTGTGTGTGTGTGTGTGAGGGCCAGGGGAGATGGTGGAGGCAATGCAGGGGTGGCTGAGGCCATCCTTAAAAATATTTTTGTTTGCAGTAACAGCCAAACATTTTTTAAAATGGGTCGGTAGGTAGGTCAATATTTTTTTTTTTCAAGATTCAAAGTAAAAAAAAAAGTTCAATTTTGGTCATGTTGATTACCTAGGAATGAATTTACACAAATGTGCATATCGTTGGCGTAACTGGCTGGGTCTTCAACCCGTGCCTTCAAACAACATTGCAAACCTCATTCTGATGCAGGTTATATAGACCAGCCTTTCTCAAACTTCTTTGACCTGAGGCCGGTCATGGCAGACTTTTTGGGTCATAGGGCTCATCTACATGTACCCAGAAAAGAAGGCTACAATAGCTCTTGGCCACGTTATATTGAAATTTGACTATACAATACTCAATGCTATACAGTGTATTATACAGTCTCTGCTCTGTTTCTAAGGAAGTTCCAAAAACAACGTCGTTCTATTAAGTTTCGTTAAATAAATAAATAGCCTTCCAACAGGTTGAAGCGGAGCTTTGATACCAACGTTATCGATTAGTTTCAGTTTCTCTCACAAGAGAGCGGCGCATTGAATGAATGCTCATACCACCACTTAATTGTAGGGCTCCATGTTTAATGACATCGATAGCAGAAACGTTTGTTTTCTTTTTTTTCGCCGATCCGCGGGTTTCTTGATCAACTGCGCAGCAAATTATCAGATGAAGCACCGGGCCTAATTTCACTCCACGACTCAGCAGTCTCCATGTTGCGGACCCATATTTTGAGAAATGCTGAATAGACCACAACCCATTTCAATACTCTGACACGGTCACCGCTAGACTAGGGGAGAAGGGATGAGAAAAGATCTGGCCACAGTTCTTCCAGAACACCGTAAAGCGTTATCAGTTTGTGTGAATGAAACGGTGACATCGCGTGAAAACCAATGGTGTAGAGGTGACGCCACAGGTTTTTTTTAAGTGAGCCACGTTTGCATGTAGGCAATTTATATTCACAATACTTGGGCCTACTAAAATAACTATTATTTTATTGCATTTGTATTGGTTGTTTAGAGTAAAAATAAAAACAATCGGTCGGTATTAACGCAAGTTTACAACCGGCAAGTCGGTCGGACTAAAAGGGGAAAAAAAAAGAGGCTAACAGAAGGCTAACAGAACGCAGCTGACACCTACAAAAAAAAACCTACCAACACACACACACCTATGAGTTCACACACCGACCTACAGAGCACACACACACGCGCGCGCGCGCACGCACGCACACACACACACACACACACACACGTGTGACTATGCATACACAAACACACACACACACCCCCGCTGGGTTTACAAACACACAAACATGTCCCCCACTGGGCTTACACACTCAAACATGCATGCACACACACACACTGTGCCCATACTCAGCGAGTCTACAGATGTAGTCCACAGAAATCAGCCTCATTCAGATCTGCTAAAGACACAGTGGAAGAGTGGGAGAAGAGAAGAGTGGGAGAGGGCTGGATAAGGGGAGGGAGGGAAAATACAGAGGAGAAGAGCGTTCTTTTTGTTTCTCTTCTCCAACATGTCTGTGGTGGTACCATCTAATCTTGGTTACCACAGCTGCAGATATTGTCTTGCAGAAAAAGAAAAAAAACAAACGTGTTTTTTGGATGCCATTCCCCCCCCCACTCATTTTCTCTCTTCTTACTCTTCCTCCCGCGCTCCTCCTCTCCCCTCCTCCCATCCTTTCGTCTCAGGCCAGGCATCTTGGCTTTAATATGGCTGCCAGTGTGGTAGCGGCCGTTTAATAACAATGCAATAGTTGCTCCCAGCAGTGCGCCCGTGTGGCTGGCGCTCCCTGCCGCGTGCAGATGGCACATTGTCTGCGCTTTCCCAAACACGTCCCCTCCCTCGCCATCCCCACTCACTGGCCACTGGCCCTCTCTGCCCCTGCACTGGGCTTGCAATGCCCGCGCCCTTACTAAATAGCCATTACTGTCTGTGAGAACTTAAGTAGGAATGGCCCTGCTGAGGTTAACAGCATCAGTGTTGGTTTCCTTTCACGTGTGGCCATTTGAGCTTGTTGTCACTTCAATCTCTACCCCACACACACACACACACACCATAGATCTCTCACATCCGTTAGCCTACTCTCTTCAATCTAATGATCCCACCAGACTATCTGATGAGCTCGACATGACTTCGGACAAACACGATAATGACCTCCATCAGTCAGTCACCTTGCCAAATGCCAAATTCAGACACGGACACCGGCTTCCCTCCAAAACACCCTATTCCTGTCCTCTAGTTGTTTTCCTGTTTCTTTGCTGGGAGGCCAATCAGTGCGGTCATGGGCGGAAGTGGCAGGTGATTAAGTGTGTGTGCTGAGGCTCGCCTGCACAACCTGCCTTCATTACATCTGGAACCAGGAGAGGCCCACTGGGCCTCTGGCTCTTGTCATTTATGGCACATCACTCATTCATCAGCTTCACTTCCCATTGCTCCTCGGCCCGCTCCTCTGTCAAGCTGTCCTCACCTGTGAGGCGTCATGCAGCACTTCTGCATTCTGTTCATCCATCCACTCCTGGCTGCTCGTCTCAATCCTCGTCCCCCTTCCCCTGAACCCCCGCTACCAGCGACAGCCGTTAGCCGAGCGCTCCGGTGGCAGAGTTCACAGTGCCCGTCTGCCACGGCTAATGATAATAACCCATTTGTTTTTCAGAAGAAAAAAAAAAAAGGGCAAGGTCACCGGCGCTCTGTGGGCTCGAGCAACAGAGTGCAGCCCGGCTTGCTAGCGCAACAATCACAGCGAGCGGCGCGCGGCTCAAGGATCTGGCCCATTTCCGCCCGGGACGCCTCGGGCAGGGACTCCAGAGAACGCTCCCAAAAACAGCATTCCACATAATGATGCAGCAGGGAGAAAATAACACACAAACAATGGCCATGGTGAGCAGAGCACGCAGGCTGGTCTCCTGGGTCTTGTTGGAGAGTCAGCACTGGGCTGAGCAGACATGGCTGCAGCCTCGCTAATGACAGACGAAGCTCCAGCCTCTACAGTCTCCTGCACCGTGCCCACCTCCTCTCCTGACACAACTCAGCTGTCTATGAGCACGCCATTCCTCCAGTCCAGAGTCTCTCTCTCTCTCTCTCTCTCTCTCTCTCTCTCTCTCTCTCTCTCTCTCTCCCCACTCCTGCACTCTCCCGGTTCCTGGGAACGTGGACCGCCATCTGTCCCCCTCCCCCCCCATTCCACGGTCAGAGCAGTAGGCTGGGGAGCGAGCTGTACAGTTCTGGCACGCCTGACTTCCTCTGATCCAGCACAAATGTTTGGAGACATTACATAAGGTTTAGGGCATGTATCGGGTGAGGGGCTATCAGGCCAGCTGTGTCTGCAGCATGTAAGGCCTCAAGACGACCACGGGGAGGCTAGTTCCAACTAAAACTCACTCACTCACTTACATGATTACTACACAACACTGATACGCATCAGCCATATTCACCTGCATCACTGGCACAAGCATCACTACAAAAATGGACTATCACCTTCACAGACATACACGGTTCTTCCGGGTGACACATATGAGTCATTCCAAATAAATATAAAAATAGACAAATAAATACATAAATAAATCAATTCAAGCAAACACATTTTGTTGGGGCCTCTTTTTTCCTTGTGGTGTGTATGTGAATGTGTGTATCAGTATGAATAAGTATGTGTGCCTCAGCTGCGAGCAAGCAGAAACCAGGCATGGCATGTAGCGACCTACACCTGCAGGCTCATTTGCATGTTATTAATTTTCCGCCTGTCCATCTCCTTCCCCAGTATGCTGAGAGTTCAACAGGCGAACAGACAGCGCTTGGAAACAGACACACATTTTGCTCCCTCTCTCTCACCCCCCTTCCCCGAAGAGACAAATAATAAAAACCTGCAAACGCCAAGTGACAGAATAGCAAAGCCCATCTGCACCATGTTAATGCTCCTGCTTGTTTGTTTTGGGCTGCGCAGCGCCCTGGAGGGAGGGTGAAGACGCCTCTTCCCTCGCTGTGCTCTCCTGCTCAGGTAAAGCCCTCTAACCCCCCAGAGCACCATTCTTGTTCTATTCCCGGAGAGAGTGCTGATGTGTAAAGCAGCAGGTAAACATGCCCAGAGAGAAGGGGGAGAGTGGCACAAACAGCCCAGGAGGAGCAGCACCCAGGGAGGCAAAGTGGGCCCCTAACCCTGCCGTCACCTACCCAACAACAACCAGATTAACCATCTGCACTTTATTTGTTTGTAAATTCTGATGAGGTGTCTGTGTGCACACAAGAGAGCACTACAGTCCTTACAGAGAGTGTTTGAGCTGGCTGAGGCCATTGTATTATTCAAGACGATGGCACATTTTGAGGGACATGGATTTTATATTTCCCCCACAAACGAACACCTGCACACAAACACAAAGAAACCTCATCGTTAAGAAGATGCTCTTCATCACGTCACTGAGAGTGAAATGAAGTGACATCAATCTCATCCAAGAGCCCAGCTCTCATGCGTTTAACCTTGAGAGTGATAAACATATCTGTCTCGACCAAACACATCTTCACAAAAGACACACAGAGAGAAAGGGAGTGTGAACAATGAAAAAGAAGAGCGTAAATGATAAAAAAAGAAATGTAAGTGCTGACAGCCTCACAAAAGCCAGAGTGATGGTATTATTTAACAGGTCCCTCCCTCTGTAGCCGATCATCTGTTATAATTGCATTTCACTCGAGTCTATTCTTTTTCAACACAGCTATACAATTGAGCAGTTCTTCAATGCCCCATAAGAAAAAAAACTTTCTTCTCTTTAAAAATCACTGAAAGCCCTTTTGTGATTTCCCTGTGAGAAATCCGTGGCAAATTATGTAACCGCCATTCAAAGAGCACAGCAATTAATATGCATTTATAGAATATTAAGTTGTAATTGAAACAAATATTAGGTTAAGTGTAATTTTGTTCTTCAATGTTACAAAAATCAGTCAGGCCCAGTTCAAGCAGGACACACACTCTTGAACCGAGACAGGTTGCAATGAAACTCACTTACACACAGGCTTCAGCAAACCTGTTAATTGACTACAGGTTAAGCTACAGCAGTAACACTTTTAAAAGGCTTGTCTATTCATTATTCATTCATATCCAATTAGCACTTTTAAGCGTGATGGCAAAACATTTGTAGTTCTTGACCTAGTCTCCATCTCCTAAGCGCATGCTACATAGAGAACTCCCCGAGGTGTCGGCCCTCTTGGTCTCTCGCTCCCTTTCAATCCTCTCTTGCTCCCTCTCGCTCTCCGAGTCCTCCTCTTGGGCTCACGCTGCTAGATAAGCGCCGTCTCTCCTTTTCTTCCTTCACCTGATCACACACTAGCCTGCCTGCTCCCGTGGAAGAGACATTCACAGATGCAATTACTCCTCTCCTCCGTATTCCCTGGCATACTCTCACGTTCCTGCCATGCCCAATGAAATCAAACACAGAAGGGAACAGCATCACAGCCGCAATCAAATGGAAGACTGCCAACGCTAACTAAATGAAAAACCTTTGAATCATAGGAGGAAAAAGCTACAACTTTATCATGCTCATTGGTTGAAGAGATCATAATTTTTACCCTCTGTGACTAGTTGACAGCACAGTTCCTTGTTTCTTCCTCCCACTGTCAGGGAGACAATACAACTTAAGGATTTTGCAATTTTACAAATTCGCGGATTTGCTGTAGTTGCAGGTTGCAAGTTTCTTTTATTTTTGCTATATTTAAAAAAGGCAAATGTTCTGCATTATTTGTTAATGCTTTCTTAACATGTTCATCAAAATCAATGCGATTTCTAATCTAAGAAATCCTACAGCAAATTCAGTCACATTTGCCAGCAACAATCAGAACAAGCAAGATTCTGATGGGACTGAATACAGTGGTTCAAGTCCATGTCCTTGGAGTAGGACAGCTGTGAGGGGACCCCCCCCCCCCCCCCTCTTCTCCCTAATGTTTCCCACAAGCCACTGCCAGGAAGGACTAGTCTCGGCGGAAAACAAGAGAGTTTCTTTCCCCTTACCCTCTCCCGCTCCTTTTCACTCAGGCAGGCGGTAAGGGTGTTTCAGGCAGGGAAACCAGGAGGGTAAGCTTACTTGCTGTTGCACTCCAACCTCAGAGTTATCCAAGGAGTTTTCATTGCAAATTAGTCAAATCACTCTCCTCCACAATTCAGGGTTAACGACCACAATGCTAAGTCTCTGACAAGTGTTACATTCATAGTAAACTAATGCTAGAGTCATACTAGACACTTTAGGAGAACACCAGGGAACATAAGAGATCTACTGAGACCAATTAAATCATATATTGAAATTGACCCCCTTACTATTCTAGCCAGAGGAAACATGGAAGACACACATTTAAAGAGGTGTGTTCACAATGTTGGCTCAGTCAACTTTTCTCTTTGCTAATTTGTAGCTTTTTTCCCCCTCCTCTTTTATTTTTAATAAGTCTTCCTCTCTTAGCTGTCTGCCAAGCCAACACCACGCCTAGAGTAAAGAGGATGACTCCTCCAGACACAACCCAGTTAAAGACGAGTCAGACACATCACACACACACACAACCCTACACACACTGTGCATACTTATCCACAATGCTCAGGATCCAGGTCATCTCAACATGACCAACACTGACCAGGGCAATAAAGCCCACGCTCTGTCTGCCATGAGGAAAACAGGCAGTCTCCTCTCAATCGCTGACCACAGGAGAAGTGAGGCTCAACCAGAAAAGGGTCCCTCCTTTGGGCGGGAAGAGCAATGGTGTAGTGGAAAAGGGGGGAAGGGAGGGGGCATGCAGAGGGCATGTTTAGCGCTTTCCTTTCTCAGCCAACAATCATACAACACCAGCCCTGAACTATATGCCCAAGCCCTGCGCTCCTCCAGCCCAGTTATGTCAAAGGTGTAGGCTCATAGTCAGGGTGGAAGCCCTCATAAATCCTGCTATAATGACTGCAATGAGAGAAGGTTTTAGCAGGGGTCTTTGCGGGCTCTATACTCCTCTACTGACGAGAGCAAAGGGAGTGTCTGTGGAGCATGGGGGTGGGTGGGTGCATGATGGTCATAAATATTGCAGGGGCGAACAGAGGTTCCTTTTGACTGCCTTAAGTCATGGGGTGAACGTCAGCACCACCAGTTGTGGACATGAGCAGAATAATGGAAGTACTCAAACTATACTTAAACAACTGGAGCAACAGAGACTGAACTTTATTCAGCTTCCTGTTCACTGAAACCACCATCTTAGAATTTTTGACAACTTCTGCCAGGAACCCTAGTCTACTCTTTCCCTCGGATATGCGGCCTTAGTGATAAATTAACCGATGGGCAGGAATGCACACCTCTTGGGAAGTTTCCTGATAGGTTTGTCTGTTGAAATTGTAGTTGCTGATTAAAGAGCCCAGGAGAGTCAGAGACCCCACCACAAAAAAGCTTTTTTTGTGATAGCAATCAGAATTTAAAGCCAGCTAGCTTACGCATTCCAAAAAGTACAGCTTGCAGAAAGGAAAGCCAATTATCTAAAGTATCCAAAAAAAATGTACCACTTGAAGCTGCTTAACTTCTGTTGTTTCCCTCCATTTCTGCGGTCACTATTATTAAACTGTTGAGATCACCTCGAAAGAGCTTATTTCCCTTTGTTACTTGGGGTATGTGTGATGGGAATTAACAGGTTGTTGGTGGTGGTGGGGTCTGCATAGCTAATGCTCTTACAGTGAGAAATTTGGCACGGGCGACCGATTTGGATCTTTCTCAGTGTGGGACCGGACCTGTACCTGAGCGGAGTCGGTGAGTCCAAGTACTAAAGTAACACAGAAAAGTCGTGAGGAAATGCTTCGCCAGCTCTTGGGACTGCCCCCTGCCCAATGGGCCTTGCCTGAAAAGGGGGCTTTGTAGTATTGAGATGTCGACCATCTTAAATGTTTCCTTGACAATGGCTGCAGAGAGAGCAGATGTCCAAGCTGCACACATCTGTGGGTCTACGCATATCCCCCCAGGCCTGCTCTCCCGCCCTCCCTTTCACTCAAACTCCCACACAATAGGCTTCTTTCCAAGGACACTCTCCATTCAGCTCACAAACATCAATCAATCAGATTCCAAAAAAAGGGAAATCCCTTTTAATGCATTTCAAGAAAGTGGTGCCATAAGAAGTTTAACATGTTATGCTGAAAAATTATTGCCGACTGCTGTCATATCAGATGATTACACAATACTATATCTTCATGTATAAAGTGTAACGGATTCAGTAATTGCAGGAACAGGTCTTCAGAGTCGCTAGCACATGTCATTGATTTCATTTGATCAAACTGACGCGTAATATGGGTCATACCGGTAGTTCAAGTGCTGAGACTGTCGTGGATGACAGTGCCGCCAAAAGCCTTGGGGTGCAGGACTTGCAAGGAAGCTGGCCTATTCATTCGGATACACTGTAGCTAGACTATGTACACCAAAATAGGTAACCACATTTGCGAATGTGCAAATAAATCCTAACGAAAGTGAGATCACAATGTAGCCTATCGTCTGTTGAAGCCGTGCCATAATAGTGGCAAACGTTCACGATTCAAACCAGGCGTGTGTGTGTACCAGGCTGGGTTACAAACCGCGTGAGCAGAAACCGTGATGTTTCATAGCCTACTTTTTAATCTCACATTATCGAACTCCGCCCCACAAAATTTGGGGTAGAGCATGTGTCGGTTGCCGCCCCCTGCATGCCCTCAAAAACTTGGGGCACATAGCTAATAGCTCGGGACTCATGGCTAATGGTTCATTGTTGTAACGTCACTATGTCCCAAAGCAGGCCAGTTATTACAGGGCAAATATATAGCGAGCAAATGTAACATTATTGCTCATGTAACGGTAGTCGAACTGAAAGCTTAATCTCCATTCTAAGCCACGATAAGATGTTTAAAAGTACAAGTGTGAGAGATGCTTCTGATGACGCTATTCCATATAAGCTGAATTCCACGGAAGAACACCCATTGTGCCCAAGACCCTATCCAGCCACGATACGTCCACATGCCGTTTTTGAAAACATTTACGTCTTACTCGTCCTAAATGAATCGATTGGGCAGTTACAAACAGACTTAACGCCCACGAAATGTTGGTCTCAAATAAAGGTGAAAACGGCTAATGTGATTCTGCTCGCTTATTTTGACAGTGCGGCTTTACGTGGTCAAAAATGTCCTTAACGTTCCATCCAATCTTTCCCCTTCCTTTTCTTCGTGGCGCAGTCAAGCGAAAACACATGGCCGTAGCCGAGGCACTGGGCTACATGAAGCTAACGTTATGGGAAATACCGCCAAACACGTTGGCCTACGTTATTTACATTGAAAATGGCAAACAATCGAACATCTCAGTTTCAGGATATTTCGAGACAAATCTTACCTGAATATATGAGGTCTGTTTGCAAGTTTAGAAACGGACTTCAGGCGCCCACGAACACCATCATCCGCCCCTCAAGAATGCTTCCTAGCGATTTTGATTTTTAAAAATAATGTTCCTCCTTTAAATGACAAAAACTTAATCCTTTCAACGCCGATAGTGTTTTCGTAACCTAGGCTAAGACAGTTTTCGAAACAATCTGGAGTGAGTCGAATAATTTAGTAGAGTTGGGGAAAATAGGAGGTGGTGAGTGGGTAGTCCCTCTTTACAAGCCTTTAAGGTGGCTGAGAAACGTTGGGTGTTCTGTTTTTTTTTTTCTTTATCTTGCCCTCGCTCTCTCTATCTCTCCCACTCTCTTCTTTTTTATCTAGG
This sequence comes from Alosa alosa, assembly GCF_017589495.1. NCBI lineage: Eukaryota > Metazoa > Chordata > Actinopteri > Clupeiformes > Clupeidae > Alosa > Alosa alosa. Next base: position 2,301,753 of record NC_063210.1, read on the forward strand.
CGGGGTCTTGGGTCGTTTAAACCAATGACACAAACCCGTAAGAGCCAGCCTCGCCCCCTACACGTATCTCACAGCCCATTCTCTAGACTAGAGATTAGCTCTCGGTGTGCGGACTCAACTCCACTGAAGTGGTTTATAACTCGAAAGCCGTGACTGTGCTCAAAAGTAAGAATTTGCCATTAGACCAATTCTCCAATGTTTCGGGATTCCAAGTTTCTTCTAACTAGCCTAGGCCTACTATGTACCGCGTAAACAATGTTGTGTAGGCTACGTGGTGCATAGTTGTGAGTTTGCATACCAGTGAAACTTATTTTTAGAATAAGTAGAACTTTATTGTCCAATTTATTCAAGCTATTCTTTTCTATTAATTTATAGGCTAAATGGCCTACTGCTATCATTAAGGAATCCCACCTTCTTCCTTGCCTTTGATTGATGAGAAAAACAGGATCAAACCAACTTCCTTAGAGGATGTCTATAGTGTGCAAAGAAATACATATTAATTAATTACTTTTTTAATGTTGTTTATACCTTGAATTTGCTCCAATTTTATATGATTTACAAGGTTAGGCTGCTCAGAACAGAAAAGCTTCTTGGCTTCTTGGCCTACTAATAGCCAGCAACATTATATTCCACCACCATTACACTGGCCTGCCTGTTTTGGTAGAAACAGAAAGGTAGGGCAAAGGAAATGGCAATGGGCTTCATGCAGTGCCAGCCAGCATGCTCTTTCAATTAAGTGTATTACATTTCCCACTTTTCAGTTATCAAACACAGACTGGCCCCCATATGCTCATGTATTGATCTGAAGATCAACTATTGTCCACCCCATAATAAGCCCATGCTTGGCCATGAAACCACAACTGGGTGTTTAATCGTTTAAAAAGGAAGAAACGATTTCATTATTGTTTGCCTGCAGGAATTGTTCTTTGGTCTCTCTTCAAAATAAGGTCTTTAATATTCTTAATCTCTCGTTGTACGAGGTAAAATGGTCAAATACAATGAAATAATTCAAGTCATTTTCTTTCAAGAGATTTGGTTGTTCTCTAGAAATGAAATGAAAGTGAAACTGTATTAACTGTGTGTTTAACCTGTAAAAGAAACTCTGTTTTTGCAATGAAACAATTACCAGTAAATCAAGTTGGCAGCCTGAGGATTTTTTTAACAAAGAAGTGTTCAGCCCTCAGCATCGTCAGATATGATATAGTCTGCCACATTTAGGGAAGGAGACTGTTTGCCAAGGTGACTGCGCCGAGGAGATTGCAGTATCTTGCTTCTGCATGTAGGCTGTTTGTGCATTGCGAGGCAGATGGATTCAGGGCCCTCGTTTCTGCAGTATCCCCTACATGGGAGTCCTAGCACTCCCACCTCTTGATGGCTCTGGAAGTTTTTCTAAGCTGCTGATTCAGTATTTTATCTGTGCCAACAGTTACTTGCTGCATGGTCTTTCAGTCTTTTATCTTGTATCACACAAATGGAATATATACATAAATTATTATTATTTTAAAAACTGATACTACTGAACTATTTGAAACTGATATCCCTCAATATCATTTCCAATTTGCTGAGTGTCGTACATGCAAGGGACACCGGGGATAGAGGGAGAAGTGGTTTACCCACTGAAGCTGGGAGATGCAGGTGTAGGGATTTGCAACAGTATTGCAAATGAGTCATGCGGCGAGGTCTGACACTGAATAAGACCCCTTTTCATGTTGTGACTCCTATATCCATGCTCACAAATATACAGGCAGACTTCAGAGCTGGTCTCGGGGGTCTGTGGCACAAAGCCATGGACAGTGCACTTCTAAGGCACCCACCCTATTCAGTCGTGTTGGATCCATGGTGTTCAATCTCTGGTGCTTTAGCACCTTCTCCAACACTGTCTGCTTGTGGATACATTTAAGTGGGTTTACGTAAATTGTTGCAGAAACCTGGTGTTCAGAGCACAACCGCAAAGCTTTGTCGTCATTTGTCAATTGGCCAGTAATTAACCTCCTCTTTTAAAATTTGCACTGCAGATCATTCTTACTGTCACTCGCCAATGTAAGACATAGATGCACACTTGGGGCAGCCGTGGCCTACTGGTTAGCGCTTTGGACTTGTAACCGGAGGGTTGCCGGCTCGAACCCTGACCAGTAGGAAGTGGCTGAAGTGCCCTTAAGCAAGGCACCTAACCCCTCACTGCTCCCCGAGCGCCGCTGTTGTAGCAGGCAGCACACTGCATCGGGACTAGTATGTGCTTCACCACACTGTATGCTGAGTGTGTTTCACTAATTCACAGATTGGATAAATGCAGAGACCAAATTTCCCTCACAGGATCAAAAGAGTATATATACTTATATACTTATATATACAAAACATACTCACTCAAGATACACACTCTTTATCTTGCACTCCCTCTTTGTCTCCTTCCTTTCTTTTTGAGAAATACAAAGTACATAGAGATATGATCGGTCTAAGATGATGAAATACTCTCTGACATCATTCCTTTTGTTTCTTTGCAGGCATCTCCCATAACAAGCAGTGAAATGTATGTTTTCCTCATCAGAAGCCGGCCTCCAGTACATCTGTGGCCCCCCTCTAACCCTGGATCAGGCTCTTGTTCTCTGCTGCCCGCCAGCGCTCCATGATGGATGGGCTTTGTGAAGATCCTGGGTGAGGCCTTTGTTTTTTGGAGCTGTTACACAGGCCAGTGTGTGGCATCCCTCTCCTGCCTGAATCTGCACAACACACTCTGGGCTGCCTAGACAGAATGGTCGTCCTGACGCTAGTGTGTGTGTGTGTGTTTGGGGTGGGGGCGTAGAGGCTGTGGGGGGTGGCTGGGTGGATGTGTGTGAGCTGGTGTCGTTCGTTGAGGAGAGGGTTGGGCAATGTGAGACCCCCATCGGGTTCGCTTGAACTTGTGAAATAGGATTGACACCACACTCAAATGAGCTCCTGCCATTGCAGAGGCAGAGACAGAAGCCCCCCAGGAGGCGAACTTGAATCAATTCTGGTAATGATGTTTGTAATTTAGGAGGCTAATGACATGCACTATGAGCTGGAAGATTATGTCTGCATGATGCTTTTCACTCACAAGTGGTCCAGCCATCTTTTACTGATTTTTTTCACATTTGGTTAATAATGAATGAAAACAAAAATCTGAATAATCTTCTTTAAAGGGGTGGTTTAAACGCCCTGAACTACAATTCAGTGATCTAAAAATCATTTGGAAAATATGGTTTGAAAAACACAGGTTTCGAATGCAGGCCTTTTTGTATAAATTGAAGGGAGCTTGGTAGACTTGTTCTGTGAGCAGGTTACAGGGGAGCGTGTTGTGTGTGTGTGTGTGTGTGTGTGTGTGTGTGTGTAGATGCGTAGGATAGGAGAGGAGTGGCTCCTGCTCCAGATCGCACAGCTCTGAACAGATGTTGTCTGTCCTCTCAGATTAACCACTGTATACGACTGAGCAGCTAATTGTGTATTTACCCTTTGGGTGTACTGAAGCCTGCATCCTGTGCAATGGGGATCATCCCCCCCTGATGATATTGTACTATTAACCACTGCATCTGTGTTTATGATTTATGTTTGTGTGATGTATGCATATCTATGTGAACTTGCACAGAAGTCAAACATTTGTCCAAACATTTAGGATCACAAATTACACAAATTAGCATGTCAGAGACAAGGGAGGACATGGGAGACGCTGAAAAGAGGAGTTCAGAAATGCACACACTCACTCACTCACACACACACACACACACACACACACACACTTATGATCATTCTAAGATGGGGGGTGCAGCATGCGCTTTGCCTTTGTGCTGGTCATTAAAAACCTATTTGAAGACATTGTCAATAGGTGAAAAGACAACACACAGGATGCTAGACGCCCCCCACCCCAGCACCAACCCATCGACCGTTTCTCATTAATATGCAAATCAGCTTGCTTGTTGTTAGGTTGGAAGAAAAGCTGTCATGTCTTGGGTGACAAGCTCAATGCTTGTGTTTGGACGGCAGGCTTGCAGTTTTTGGAGAACATGTCTTATCTTTGTTTAGGCAGTGAATCAAAAATGCAAACATCACTTCATTAGCATCTGTCAGGCAGCTTAAAGCTATGATTTTTAATACATGAGTAAACACGGTGAATGGCTAACCAGAGCCTTGTTATTCTGCCACTTTCTTTTATCTCCATTTTGTGCCCCATTTAATTTCTCAAAAGGGAACTTACTTTATCTTCTACAGTCACTGCAGGCCAATTAAGGGTCTAAACACCTAGCCACTAAGGCCAGGTTGGGTTACCACCAGTCATCACTTGACAGCCATGTCGGCTTTGTGTGCTTGTATTATGGTCTCAGCCTATTGGGATGTGGCCCCCCCAAAACACGATAAGTGATACTTGATGAGTCTTATCTACCACAGAATGTCACTTTCAGAGGGAGTGAGGGTGAGATGAAATCGGACCCATGTGTGCAGGGCCACAGCGGACCAGTGGATGTGTATAGGGGGAAAGCAGAGTGCTTGAGGAAGCTGATTGCAAGGGTCTGTCTGGCATCTTATGGAGGCCTGAGTTGTCTTGTTGTGCTTTCATGTAATCATCACTGGGCCTCTCCAGGCCCTCTCCAATATTTTTTGATTGGAGAACACAGACGGGATTGAATTGGACCTTTAATGAGTATCTTGTACTGCAGTGTAGCGTTTCATCAGGAGCTTTCTGCATGGTCTAATTTTCGGAAGTAGCAGAAAATAGTAGTCTCCAATGGAAATCATTAGCCATAAAGAAAAACACTTCTATTAACCTCAGACCTCGGCTGGGAAATATCTTTGTCAAAAAGTACATTGCTGGTGACTATATAATGGCCAATAAAAAGCACTGAATGCTTTGGTTATGACCCTTTGGACTATATGCTGTGCATGAACTGAACTGCAGTTTGGACAAATAAACCCCACTAAAATGAAGACAGTGAAAGCAGAAGAGTATCTTGAGAAGAATATAAGCAGTGCTTAAGAAGGCAGGGAAATCTGCCAAAAGCCCTTCCACTGGTAAAATATGAATCACATTCCAGCACCCAAAACTGAGGGAACATGTTTATTTCATTCAAATCTATTCATTCTTACAGAAAGGGAGGGACAGAGACTGAAAGACTGAGAGAGAGAGTGAGAGTGTGTGTGTGTGTGTGTGTGTGAGAGAGAGAGAAAGAGAGAGAGAGAGAGAGAGAGAGAGAGAGAGATGAGGGCTGGAGAAGTGATAATTCAGGGTGAATAAATGTCATCTGGCCCTCTGGGAGAAAGCTCGATTTATGGGCAGGAATTTGAACTGTAGACACTTGTGTCAAAGCATCAGCTCACCCGGGTTAGTTGAGTGTACAGTTCTATCTCACTGCCAAGCAGGACCAAAACGACTGGAATCAATGAATAAATGATTGTAAACATATGACAAGTGTTCTGCTGGAAATCACTGTGTATCTACAGACCAGGGTACAAGAGCCATGAAATTAAAAGAGATGAGAACTGATAAAATATGGAACAGAGCCAGGCAAGGGGGGAATAAAAGGGGGAATGTAGGGAAAACACACTTTTCATTCATCTTGGCACACACCATGCAGTATGCAGTGGTATACGAATGTGAGAGGATACACCTTTTTTAGTGAATGTGCACACACACACACACACACACACACACACATACACACACACACACACTGCACAAATTGGTTTGCATTTATATTCATCTATCCATCTCTGTCTTTTGTCAGTGTGGTTTCATTTCCCTGCGTGTGAGTTATGCATGCAGATAGCAGAAATCCCACTAATAGGATATTTCTTTACTGTCTGCATGCAAAACAAAATGTCAAAATGCAGATAAAAAAACTCAACTCTTACTTTAGTGGAAACAAATTAGGTTTGTGGCAATATTGCAGAGGACTGAAGTTCTATGATGGCACTCGGCAGCAGCCCCAGACAGGAAAACACCTTTGAATTAGAGAAGTGTTTCCCTCTCTGATTCCCCTGAGTTGAGTTTTCATGCCTGTGGTGTTTCACACTTCAAAACACATCAAAATGCTCCTTCACATTAAAGGTGCAGTCCATGATCATAATCCACATTTTTTGGTCAAATTCAACAAATTGCTCCTTGTAGTCCTTAAGCCGTCTGTTCTGTGTTTGCGCTAAAACAACTCTGTGTTTGTATCTGTAGATAGGCTCTCTGTAGGTGGTCAAGCACAGTGGCTCGGACCAAGCCATAACAGTTTCTCAGCCAATCAAAACAGTGCTTCAGAAGCATGGAAAGGAGGGGTGTTATTTGATTGGCTGCTGAGTTTAAATATTAACAGCCTTTTGTGAAACAAAAACTTGTGGACTGCAGCTAAGGTTTCCTAAATATTAGTTCAGAAATATTAGTTTAAGGATTTTGAATATGTTTAAGTTTGGATCAATTGTCAATAGCTAATTGTTTGCTTATGTTAACTAATGTAAACCTAATTCAATTATAATATTGGTCAATTAATTAGTTAACATCAGCATATAAGCTTCCACATTAACAAACCTTAAGAAAGTATTAAGCCCTATTCAACCTGAATTAATTAAAATGCAACCATTAATAATGAAATGCTGATGTACTTTTACCTGTCTTGGAAGTAGAAGCCAAGAGCTGAACATTTTTATAGGTTTATGTCTGTCAACAAAAAAAGAATTCAGATCATTTTGTAATATGTCTTAAGAAGCTTTCCATATTACCCTGAATATCAACTCCCTGATTCTTCGGTGAGTTTTTGTGAGTGTGGCACTTAATTTGAATGAGCCCTTTGTATGCCAACTCACATAGTCTCTCTTTTCTTTATTCAGATGCAAGGGCCCAGTGCCATTGTTTCTGCTGGCTGCCCGGAGGAGTTCCTCCGTGGCTATGCTAGGACACAGAGAGTAGCCCAAGAAACCGAGAAAGATGGTGTGTGTGTGTGTGTGTGTGTGAGAGAGAGAGAGAGGGAGAGCGATCGAGAATGTGTATGTGTGTGTGTGTGTGTGTGTGTGTGTGTGTGTGGACTGAGTGATGGCTGCAGATGTAGAGTGTTAGCGGTGATGAGTGTGGGTGTTTATTGGGGGACTCGGGGCTGAGTGCATTGTTTTGGATGGGGGACTGTACTGCTCAGGCGCCCCACTGGAATCCTCCCTCCCAATATGCGGGAGGTGTAGAGTAGAGTAGAGGGGGATTGTTGCCTGCGGGGTTGGGAGTAGAAGAATGACCCGCAATGTTTCTGCTCCCCTGCTTCTTTAAGAGCCTGGTCTGGAGTGGTCAGATAACAGGGTCACCAGACGACGGACTAGGGCAAAACAGATGTCCCTCAGTGGAGGCCCACAAAAAGATCACCCAAAATGAACGCAGTGCCTTTCCCCAGCAGTCATGATTATATATCTAATAGTTAATGCCCTCATTATCTTGCCATAGTGTTTAACAGAAAGCCTGAGGTTGAGGAAAACGATAGTTTCCTTTCGCCTGGGAACATTACTCCTCCCAGTGTCTCTCCTCACTCTCCTGTCTGCTTTCCATTCTGGTGGCATGACAAAGCAAGGACAGCATCTTCCATTTTTCTATTTGGAACGACACCTTTGGCATGCGGTGATAAGGGTGAGGGAGAAACATCATGCACTTCTGCACGCTCCACAAAGCAGAAGGAACCAAATACTTGGGGCGTGATAGCCAGCCACCGGCCGTACTCATCAAACGTACAGCCCTGGCTCTCAGCCGCTGAGGATAAGGCAGCAGACATGATGGGTAGAGAGAGAAAGAGAGAGAGAGAGAGAGAGAGGAGATGTGTTTGTCAGCGAGCTCAAGGTATCGTGTAGGAGAGCATAGACAGTAAACCACTCTTTCTACCCTGTCTTAACTCATATCATGGAAGGAGACATGGCATGAGAATCATTGCTGTGCCAAGAGCTTTGACACCCAGCACTTGAAGCAAAAATACAGTTCTCAGAATTCAACAGAATATTGGAGATGAGCAGGATTACAGAGCTTGTGCAATCATTTTTCATTTATTTTCAGAAAACTCCTTCTTTGGGTTGTGAAATAATCACATTAACATTTCTTCTATGATCTCTATGGGACCCTGACGCATATTTTTTTTTTTCTCACCATATCTGACATTGCATCATTGGGCTGAAGTCGCGGAACCGCTCACCTTAAGTTGATAGTGCTTTGGAGGAGGCACACAGCTCATTCTTTATTTATGATTTCATTTCCTCAAGCTCAACTTGCACAGGGTTTTTTTTTTGCGGCTCATGCGCGGCTGGTGGATCCCAGGCTCTATGGTTAACCTTCAGGAGATGATGTAGGTAAAAGGATCTACATACACAACATTCATCATCCGCAGGAAAAGACGCGTCCTGCTAGCACGGTCCCCTTCCTTAAGACCTTCGGGGCATCCGCACATCCATACAGATTACCAAATCAGATCGATGCAGGGGAGTGAGGGCTGAGGGGTGGGGGGGGCAGAACACCACTGTTACAGACTTACTAGTGAAGGTTACCTGCCTCCCTGAAACCTAGCCCCTCCAAGCAGCGGGGACCTATGATGCCTCTAAGCCTATGATAACAACCAAGGCCACTCTAATCACTGGCCCTGAGCCCAGACAGGAAATGATAAGAAAGTTGGGTTTGGAATCAGGAGATGGAGAATTTAATTAGGTCAGCGCATTTGAGGAAGCGTTGATGTGCATTCTGATTCATCTCCTGCTCTCCTCTCTGGGCTCAGTTGGAGGGTGTCACCTGCATGCAAATGATGCCTTTTTCTTTTCCATGAAAAAAACTACTTGAATGCTTTGAGGTCATTGTCTATTTCAAACTAAATCAGTCTTCTCCCTGGAAGTGGTAACAAAGCTTTGGGAGGGAGATTAAATGGAAGCTTCGCCACAAGTCTTTCTGAGAGGGACGTTGACAGGAATTTATTATATCAGTACACTGATGAGGAAACTTGACAAATATACATCAATACAGACTAGATATAACAAATTATTTAAGAATTATAAATTCTTCTAAATGATTTCATGTGTTTTTCAGAAACAGGGTTACAGTGACTTTCTGACTTGAAGAAATAGGCAAAGAGGAGATAAGCATGTACGTGGTCCCTTTCACTTCTAGTATCACAGCTGGGCATATCCTTTTCACTGGGAACTGGAAACTAATAAGCTGTTTTTAATATAGGTCTCTATCAGTCATTCTCTACTCATTAAGGCATCAAATATTGGCGTACTGACATGTTCAATGGAAGATGCGTGCCCTAGTTCCGTTTCTTTTTAAGCATGCAGTTTTCCAGGTTCGACAGGAATATTCCTGCCTTGTTTCACTGCAAATCACTTTCAGATACCCATTTATGTTCATTGGAGAGAGCATGATGCATTTATTGATCAGTGTTGGTGTTACTTCCTCACTGCAAAGCCCTTTCCCCCTTACGCCCCCATAGTGATTATTATCTTCAACATGTTGATTTGTTTATTTATATTGACAGTATGACGTCATGAATCAATCAGTTCCATGCTATATTAGTGTGTAGCAATGTCATTTCATTGGGCAGGTATGTACTGTTGTGCCCCAGTGTAAAAATCAAGAATATGCAATGATTGCTATCTGTAATATAGTGTAGTAGCTAGGTTTGCAATAGAAAATACAGAATGGATAAGGTAGGAGGTAGGTAGAGTAAGGAGGTAATAAAAGTAACAGATTGTGTGTGTGAGTGTGTGAGTACCTGAGTGTGTGTATGCCTATGGCAGTCTGCATCTCCAGAACAACAGCCACAGTACATCTGCAAAGCTTTGAAATAGCAGCTCACCAACTAGTAGGAAGTTGGTTGGTGCACTAAGGAAGAGGAAATCGAAATGGCCCACATACATGGCAGGCAATACTTTTCGGGGCAGAAGGAGGCCTCCCATGTCACAGAGGCAGTAATTTGTTCTGAAATGGGGGGAAATATCGCTGTGCTGTCACTGCAGTCTCAAGCCTCACTCGGCAGGATGCATTTCGCTGACACATCCCTATCCGCAGGAAGAGGATGAACTCTACACTCCTCCTCCAAGGGAGAAAGACACTTTCTCTCTCTCTCTCTCTCTCTCTCTCTCTCTCTCTCTCATACACATACACATACACACACACACACACACACATACACCCAGTGAGAGAGAGGTAGAGAGACAGACCTGGCTTATGAGAGAGGGGGAGGGAGGTTAAAAGCAGAAGAGAGGACTGTCAGTGTTAGAACAATAGACCTTGGCAGCGTTAGTCCTGATGCCACAGGAATACAGGGACACCATTAAGAACAGCTCTGGCTCTCCTACTTTTTGAATGGTCTCTGCTACCTGGCAGATTGGAGTCTGCTTGCCGGCATTTCCTTGGCACTGATGCTATCCACAAATCGATGAGCTCTTCCTCTAAACCCTGTTGTCAAATTCTTGTCGGTGTCATTTGTTTTGTTAGAATACTGCAAATTCATGCACTGGATCAATAAACAAAAGGGAGACCATGGAAGCAATGATGCACCTGGCATTATCTATCAAATCTGAGGGTTCATCTCAAACGATAGTGGAGATGAATGTTTGGAAGGGACTGATAAATTAGCAAAGCTGATGTTTCATTTGGAATGTTTCTCCCTCAAGAGTTATTCTGCGTAATTGAATTCGTAATTTAGCCCCACAGCTGGAGCGCGGCTGTTAACAGTGATCTAAAAAGAGAACACTCTGGAGCCATGTCTTCCAAACAAACTGCACTCAGATGGAGGAGAATATTTTCCCCTCTTTATCAGAACACCTGTCTGGGACTGGTTCACGCTGTCCATGTGGTGTTGTTTCTTTAGGAAATTCATATTGTCTCTGAAACCATCATGAACTGATGACTCTCATCAAGCTATCCTCTCTAATGACTTGTCCTCTCATTAACAAGACATATGACTGAGAAGCAGGCACTGAGAGGCCAGAGCTCCATTATTTATGTAACCTCTTCTTGTGGTTCAGAAGTGACAATAGATGAGATACAAAATGACCTACAGATGTGTTATATACTGCACCTCTATCAATTACTGTAATACTTGGAGAATCCATCTTTGTCCTATTAACAACTGGTAAAGAATCCCAGATTTTATAAAGGAAATGGTACTAATGAACCAATTGCAGCGAACATCCAATGGACATCTAACGATACACACAAAATGGTGGCATCTAGTTTGTTTCATGATGTTTGGCCTTTGCAGCTGCAGCCATGTTGTGGGTGACACCTGTAGTATGTGTAACCTTTCAGTCCGCTCTGTAACTCATTTCACATTAAATGTCAAATGAGACGGATATGAGTCAATTAACCTAAAGGGCAACCCCTTTCCAGTTCTCCTTCGTCAATTCAAAAACTTCAATGAAATATCCTCGCCTGCTTTTCTCCCAGTGAAAAAAAAAACATTTTAGAATCTTTGAATAAAATATCCCTTTGCTTAGGCTTGCCTGCTGTTATTGCGCCATTAATTTCTTCACTGCAGTCAAGGAGACAACGCTGGGCTGAGTTGTGAGAGAGGCTTACTAATGCAGTCTGTAAATGAAATGCCCTCCGTGTTCATTCTAATAAATAAATTAAAAGAACAGTTCTCTCTTGTCAGAGCTGGTTGTTTTTTATCCAGTCCATCCACAACAGCAAAATCCATTTGCCTTTTCTGTTTGAAAAATATACCCTTCAGATTTAACCCACCCCCAACACACACATGAGAGAAACCGAACAGCCGGACTGGACACCAGGGTCATTTATATAAGGCTGTGCCTTCAGATATTCCTGGAATGAGATTTATCTTAAAACAGACATATGAAATTCTAATCTAATGTGAATTGTTATCTTGAGATAATAGAATCAGTTACACATGTAGCAGCACTCATCTTGTTAATTGAAACTGTGTTAATGAATCCCAATTGGACATCCAATTTCACTTTCGCACTGAATACAACACGCATAGAAAATGTATCTCTAATGCTGCACAGTACTACATCAGTCTATTTATAGAAATACTAAACTCATCTTCATTATGATATAGAGTCGTTATGGAAACAACAGACCCTCCAACTGTATACCACAGAAGCTGAGAAATAGCCATATATGTCTTTAGAATATCGACTAGATAGTAACATACTCCAAAACAAGAAAAACATTTAATAACCCGTCTACGTTGTGTAATATTTTAGGGAAACAGGTAATGAAATGAATATTGGAAAAGTATTGGAATTTGCCTGTCTTAGCTGACTTTCCAAACCAGATACCACAAAACTGATGTGTGTTGACCTGATTTGGTCGTTTAGTAGGTTTTGCATCTGTGAAAGCCATGATAAGATGAATGTTACATGACTGGAACCATCAAAGAAGGCAGGAGCCATAGAAGTCAAGATGGAAGATAGCTCCGTCTCCCTTATTCAGAAGATCTCGTATTGAAGTGTAGGAATGTTACACTCCTTGGAAGAAATTGAGTGTCTTGCATCACAGACATCATTTTAGTGCAAGAAGCATCCCTCCTAATCTGTGAAATTGGATAGAAATAAGTTTCTTACCAAATGGGATTAAATTGTAGGGGCTGCAGTGTTAGCCACATGTATGAAAGGAGTGATATGCATGTTCCCTCTTTTAACACATGCACATGCAGATGCACCTTCCACCCCTCCTCTAGCTTTCTGTAATAGGCACTTTAGGCAAAGTGTTTAGCAGACTGCCTGCTAAATATGCTACTCCAAGGGACCAACAGGGATGTGAATACAATTTGCTGTTAGAGTTTTCATACTCATTTCATAATACATTTAACCAAACTAACCTTAGCAAATAAGAAACCACCTTGAAATAGGAGGAAATATACATATCCATTACCATAGCTAGAAAGGACTGCAATTGAGAAAAAAAAAAGTCTATTCAATGTCTGTATATTTTATGTTGATGATGGGCATAAACATCTGCATCATATCTGAGGCTCAGTGCATTACCCTTTTAAAATCATGCATAATCAGCCGGGGTTTTAAGCTTTAAACAGTTCCTCTTCTATGAGTGTCAAGACAAGCTGGGAATGTAGGAAGCAGTAAGGCCTAAATACGTGGCTCATTCCTGCGAGAGGCCAAATGGCCTTGCACAGTGCACACACAAACACACACACAGAGAGAGAGAGAGATGAAAGTGTGTTTTGAGCTTTATGCACAGTGCTCTCTCTCCAGCCACAGATTAACATTGCCATTTAACCCAGGCCAGCCAGTGCTTGGCCATATCTGCAGTGGGGTGCCTTTGAGTTCCCCAGAGCCCGTGAGATGACACAGAGATATGCGCTCAACCTCCCACTGCTATGCACCACGGATCACAACACAGATGCCGATCTCCTGTGCACCGGCAACGGGATGGATGTCTTTTCTCTTGCTGCAGTTTTGCAAATAATTTTGGAGGGTTGGTTCAGGGAACACAGAGAGCCGGTGGGGGTGAGGGGTCATTTCTCCAGGAACCCGACTCCCCCTGTTTGTGGAGAAATGTTTATCAGAGGGGCACGGCAGGAGGGGCAGCATGGTTTAGCATATTTATGATTCATTAGGTTTGGCACCGGGAGGTGGTGGTGGAGCCGGAGTCTGCCCGGGTGTGAATCACCAGAGAGGAGGGTATGGATCACAAGCAAGCCAGGCATTACTCAACGCCTGTTAACCGACACGCTCGGTATTATGGGTCTTGGTAATTAACTGCTCTCACCAGAGGGTAAAACTATTGTACAGTGTGCAAGGGAGGGTGAGGGTTATATGTGTTAGCATGGATTTGGGCCTGGGTTTGCCTGTGTGTAGGAAGGTGGGAGGTGGATGTAAGTATGGTTTTTGTGTATGTTTAAGTGCCTCCTTTAGTAAGGTGTGTAGCCACTCAATGGAGGGGAAAACAAGCTTCAATAATTGGTAAACCCACCCATGGCATAACTAGTCACATCCAAGCATGAAGAAGCTACACGACACATACTTGGTTTTTTTCAATCTGGAAAAGTAAGGACAAAAAATAATGCGACCAATGCGATGGATACAACTTTGAGCGCCCATTTTAATGAGTTACTTCTCACTCAGAAGAGACTGGGGGACAGTGCCTGATCATTAAGCTTGCAGTTGACTTATCACCTTCTCACCATTCCACACTTTATGAATTTCCCTCTCTTGCTTAAATGAGACGGCTTGCATAAGCACAGCGCAGGAACGAGACATCGACTTGCTTAAAATAATGGAGCCCTCTGCCAGACTTGGTAATAAGTGGCATAATGAAGGAGGTTGGCCCATTTTTTTTTGTCTCAAGCCTGAGGGGGCTGGGCACACCCTATGTGAGGCAACCTACTTTTTTTGCCCCAATCGCTCAGGAAAAAAATGAAGGAGGGGTAAAGAATCCTGGGCAATCTGTTCTCCACGGTCCCATTGTCTTCTCTGCAGCGTGGAAGCTTAAGCCAGCTCTCCTCCTCTCTTAATTGTCCCACTCTGTTGTTTGTCCGTTGTTCTCCTGTTGACTGTGAATACATCATTAACAGCTAAAACAAACATGTAGACATGAGGAGTTCCACAGAAACTAATCACTAAACAAAAGGGTGTTTGGCCACTGAGGCAGAGGGGGGTGCAAGGATGCAGAGGAGTGTGGGTGTGTGGGTGTGTGTGCGCGTGTGGGAGTGTGTATGCGGAAATTTTATCTTCAGGCTGTGTAAGAAATGATTATTTTATGTCACCACATTGCGTTCGTTAATAATACACTTGCATGGCGCTGAATGGCATTTTGTTTAATATGAATGTTTTATCAACATAATTCATACACAGCCAATATAAAAGTGAAATTATTTTGTTAGCCTTTTTTTCACCCTCTCTCCCGCACTCTCTCTTTTTACTCCCTGGGGAATGAGCCTCCATCATACTTATCGCTTGTGCATCTGCATTGTAAATTAAATTGAACAAGGGCATGGCATTAGGATGCAAATTAAAGACCTTCCAAACCGTTCAAATAATGGAGAGTGGAGAAACCAAGAGGGCGTTGAGGAAAGTATTGAAGTTATGCCTCACTGCGCTTATGAGGCCTCATAACAATATTCAGGGATAATTTGTACAATATTCATAAGAACTTTTGTCAACACGCTGATCAAAAAATATTAGCCTGCTCATTTACAAATGTTGTTGCCTGAACAAGGCAGGGTTTTAAATGCAAATATTTGCTTGTTGGAAAGAATTATGTGCACCAAGGATCGTCAAATTTAATCCACCAGTAAGCATTAGTCAGTTGAATTTCAAAACATTTTCAAGAATTCTGCCACATGTCAAAAGTGTGAATTTTGCCACATGTCAAAAAAAGTGCTTTGACAAAACCGAAAATATTTCCTCAATTATTGCAGGAAATGTTTTGCCCATATTGACTGCTGAGTGACTAAGACTTTTTTGTAGCTGCTCCTCTTAGCGGCGGATGTAAAACTGTCATTGTTGAAAAATCTATGACTCTTTAACTTTGATTCAGATCCTAATTTTTTTGAGCATTAAGACAACAGTTAAAAAGGGAAAGGAAGCAATTGAGAACATTTTGACATTAATTATGAATCATTTAATGGTTTCATGTTGAAATGTACGTCATTTTGGAAACTGCTGCAGAATATCACAGAATAAAATACATTATCCCCCTGTGGTAATGCTGCATATGTCAGGGTTGAATATCAGACATATTTTCTGCTTACGATGCATGACATGTTCTCCACATGAAATTCATACCAGATTGTGAAGAGTAATTCCAGTAAAACGTCTTGCATGCGTTAAATAAAATGTGTGCTAACACAAGACACAGTTATAAAGTGGTAATGCCCATAGACATTTAAATGTGTACGACGTGCAATTGACATGCAATTTAAATAAAATAAAAAGAGCACATTGTGGACACATGGATTTTTTTGTAAATGAATCTTTCTCTTTATATGTCTCTATATTTACGTTTGTGTGTGCATGTGCAACATCAGGATCTCCTCATGTATGTGTCAGTACATGCCTGCGCAATGCAAACAAAAATTCTACTGGCAGAACGGACTGATGTCCACTCAATTCAGATCACATTCTGAGAAGCATGCTTTTCCTGCATGGTGTGATTCATGCCCTGTAAAAGCCTTCAGTATGCTGATTTCTCTGCGGACATGCAACACCTTTTTATTTACCTCATCTATCATTTTTCTGTCAGTCACCTGCTGCTGATGGGAGGTACACAGTGGATGTGCAATCAGCCTGATGGCAAGAGCGAGTGTGTGTGTGTGTGTGTGTGTGTGTGGGGGTAATATGGAGGGTTATACAGGAATCCTCTGTGCTGTGCACGGCAACAGTCATTTAGATCGGCAGGTAACAGACTCAATTAAATACATATTCTTTCAGGTTGAGTGCAGGTATGATATTTCATGTCTGATTCAAGTGGCACGTTTTATGTTTCGCCTCATGTTGAAATGGGATGTGCTGGGAAGCATTTTTCTTCTTTTCTTTGCCTTTAGGAGTTATCTAAGCGTTATCAAATCCTCACACACAACAACAGTGAGGATGTCATTATCTCAGCATTACGTATGTAAATCACAATTATGTTCCAATTAAAGGCACAAGACAATCTCTGTGTGAATCAAAAGCAAGCCACTTGAACCGTCTTTGAAGCTCAAGCTTTGAGACACACAGGCACACACACACACACACACACACACACACACACACACACAGACATACACTCAAGCACACATAAGAAGCGCGCGCACACGCACACGCACACACACACACACACACACACACACCCCTGGACACCCAACCCACCCTCATATGAACCTGTCTCCTTTCCTCCTCCTTCACCTAAGCATAAATACATTACACTGTGCACCCATATAACCACACACTTCTGAAACCTAAAGCAATCTCTGAGCAATCTCAAACATATCCTTCAAAACATGTCAGTTTTTCTGCACATCTGTTCAATCAGGATCTGAAATGAGATTGACACGGAGTTGCTCATTTGAGTCATTGAGTGACACTGAGTTGCTCATTTGTTTTTGTTATGTAGTCAATTGAGATAGATTACAAAACATGCAGTTTCAAATACAGCCTTCCTTTAGACCAAATTCAATAAATGCTGATGAAGATGACACAAGTTGTTTATGTAATCTGCAGCTCCAGCCTCATCTGACGCCGGCCTCATGTGACCCAGAGAGTATGGGTTTTAGCCTATGACTCGGTCATGGTGAAATCCTCAGGATATCCAGTTGAAACTGGGTATCTCCACAGCATGCATAGGCAGATTGCACGATTACAGACTGCAGATTACAGACTACACGATCTTACACAATGTTTTATTGTCTGTGCCATCATGGTCAATGGTTGTATAGTTCTGGGTGGGTGACTAAAAGAATACATCATTAGTAAGAAATAGACTGTTTGCTGGACACTGTCTCAGATAAATGTCTGATCTTGCCTGAAGCAGACAAAAAGGCCGAGTCATGATCACAGTGGCCAGTTTGCAGTGTCCCCACGCTACTCTCTACAGCTTTCCTGAGCGCACTTCATCTTGTGTGACAGGACAGAGTTCAGTTGCCGTTGCGTAACCCTGACCCCTTTAGGGACACTAAAAAAATACAAACGTTGCCTGTCACATCCCACAAATATGTTGGTATGTGGGATAAATACATACACGCATACACACACACACACACACACACACATATATATATATATATATATATAGTGTGTGTGTGTGTGTATGTAGTGTTGCATTGCACATACATACATCTGTCTCTTCAAGAAAAAAAATACTTTCCATTAGGATAAAGTGCCCATGAATACCATCACCATTTTCTTGGGAGAGAAAAAGAATAGACTTTCAGATATTTCTGGGTCGCCAGGTGATGTTGACGTCAGCGGTGCCGATGGCTGGTCATTAGCTGAGCGGGACAGACAATGCAAGCAAATGCCATTTCAGAGTGACTCCTGCTAGTAAATTACTGCTCACCGCTGCTGAATACCCTGCTTTCTCTCATCCTGTGGAGTATCAGTTATCATCTCCAGAGCAAGCTAATGAAACCTCCCCGCATTAACAAATAGTAGGGCTGCAGAATATTCTATCACCATGAGATGCTTTGTTTGATTCATAAAAGGCAGAAGCACGGGGGAAAAAGATTGTTGAGTCACAATAAAAGATGTCTCTGTCTCTATTGTGGTCATCAGTCCTGGCGGCTGAGTAAACAATGTAGTTCTACATAATGCTCAGAGACTTTCACTGAGCCATCACCATGGCAACCCTATTTTCAAGTCATATCTTTAATGAAAAGGTAATGAGAGAGACATAACATTCCCAACTTCATTACTGAAGCAAGAATCAGCAATAAAAAGTAAATCAAGGGCACGGTCATCTGCAGAAGCAGGCTGGCTTTATATTAGAATCATTGAGGGAGGGAGATAGAGAATGAGAGAGAAAACAATTTCAGCAGTATTTTTTTTTCCACAAGTGAATAAAAA
The DNA here is from genome assembly GCF_017589495.1 of Alosa alosa. NCBI lineage: Eukaryota > Metazoa > Chordata > Actinopteri > Clupeiformes > Clupeidae > Alosa > Alosa alosa. The sequence goes on from NC_063210.1 coordinate 2,320,227, forward strand.
GCAAGAGCCTAGCTGTCACCCTGGGCCATGACTGTAAATCTCCCTAAATGGTGGAAATTCAAAGGGAGTCCATAGCACCCTTTCATCTGGCTTGCCCTTCAACCTTTTATAAAAGATGAAATGAGTGTTTTTCATTGCATAATTAAAGCTACCCATAATCACATCCAATAGGTTTTGTACATACTTTCTTTTCACGTCCATAAAATACAAGACGATGACAAGGCAATGCTAAAGAAGTGCCTGTTTACATCATAGTAATACTTAAACAGCTTTTGCACATTGTTTAAAGATACCCCCTTCAAAAAATCATGATTATATGGTTTCCCTCCAGTGTATTCTGAGATCGAGAACGAGCTGCAGAGACGATGAAGGGAGGTGATGGAGGACAAGCTGAAGCGTGGCAGACACCCTCGCCACAAACAAGAGGAGGGAGCCCAAAGGTGCCATTAATCAGCTGTTCCCAAAGCAGAATGGGCTGCCTCATCTGACCGTCCTGATAGATTATGATGCAGATCCTACAGGAAATGGAACATCTCTGGGCTTAAATGAAGATCGCTTTGACAAATATGTGTGTCCTCACGCTACCGTGAGCACAACAAAAGCAGCCCACAGTCACGGCAAACACCACAGTGGCAATAGCAGGGCAATGCATTTCACTTTTTTCAGTGTTAATCTAGAGAGGAAATAAAGACTTCACAGGAGAACATGGGATTTTGTATCTCAATTTTAAATCCAGGAAATGTTTAAATCTAAATTCAAGTGCAGAAAGAGTATATACAACAAACAGCTAGAATGCTACTGAATGTGTTTGAAGAGGGCTGTGCGCTATGCCACTTTCTTCACTGAGCTGAATGATCTTCAAAACGCTGTTATGATGTTTGAGAATGAAAGATGTGTGATTCTCCTGAGACATTCCATGTTAGCTCGTGCCTCGGCCCTGCTACATACAAAAGTATCTCCCGGCACATTCCTTAAAGGATGGGAATTTATGATTCCAACTGATTCCAGTTTGTTTAATTGAACATGGTGATAGAGAGAGTCTCCCCACATCCTCTCCTTAAGAGACACACAGGGCTCTATTTTAATGGTCTGAAACGGAAGTGTCTTTGCGCAAAACGCAAGTGACTTTGTGGGCGGATCTTGGACGCTGATGCTATGTTACCGGCGGGATAATTGACTGTTGCGCCCGACGCAAATCTAAAATGGGGTGGTCTGAACAGGGGGTCAGGATTTGAAGGGTTAGCTTCAGCCACTTAGCATGGCATTTGGCCGCCGACATTTTTGAAAACATGGCGTTACATGGTTGCAACTTCCGGCACCAGTTTTTACATGCTGATTGGTAGATGACAGCTCATGCACGTGTTTAGTGTTTGGCACGAGCGTCCTCGCGCGTCCATGTTGGTTTGCATTTCTGGAAGACGACAAATAAAACAACTGACTACTTATACAGATACTTGACGTAATGCCTACATGGTTTAGGCTGTATTACCGGACTTTGTGGTAAATAAAAGAAAAATGTTAATGTTGTCATATTAGGCTATTATTTGCCGTATATGCGGGGTGCCAATACCTTAAAGTAACTTACTATGACCATACACTTTGGCAGATGCCAAATGCCAATGACTTATATCCAATTATTAGCCTACTTATTGCGTTGTGTATGAAGACTATTTTAAAACGCACAGGCTGTAGTTCTGTAGAACGCAACGTCTGGATCATGTAACCTATGTCTCCCCAAATGATTTAAAATCGAAACAAATGTCAATGACTTATTTCGTTTGCTTTCTTGCAACATTGACATGATTAGGCTATGCATTTGATTTAAATGTTCAGGCTGCCAGTCGAGGCAAAAGCCAAATGTCCAACAACAGTTGCAGACTCTATGCCTGCTCGAACCACAATACCTGAGGGATGTGCGCTTCTATCGGAAGTTTAACTTGCATTTGCTTCATTTCGTCTGCCTGCAAATGTAGCCTAGGCTTAACAAGCTGCAAATTCACACTGTGTGCAGCAAAAATCCCAGCTATCCACACGTTTCCTACATACCATGTCTACTTAATTATTAGTCATTTTCGTTAGATAGCCTATTGCGTAATAGGCCTACAACCTGTCTAAATATAGTATTTAGGGATCATTATTTGTGAAGCCTAAAGTGACACAATATTGATTCGCATAGTTTATTATCACATATGAACATCACATTAAATAACCTAGAACTTCAGAGACAGGGCAAACTTTACCACCATTCCCAAAATGTTATCCCAACCAATTAAATGAATTTGCGCTTCACGAGGTGAAGCGCGTTCCCGAACAACTTCTTTACCTCTGAGGGAATGTCCAATCTTCATCAAAGACATACCATTGTACCTTACGTTGTCTCCGTCTGTAACATGGAATCTAATAGGCTAATAGGTGCCGGAAACGAACACCCATGAAACGCCATTTTTGTAAAGATGGCTGCGGTCAATTTCAAACTTTTTTGGCTGAAGTAGCTAGCCTAGCATGGGCCATTGAAATTAATGGGGGCGGGACTTAGTCACTCTCTCCAGTTATATATAATACCTCCATGGGTCTGAAGTAGCTAGCTACATTAATCATGGGTGTGGTTTGGGCGTAACGTGCAATAAACCAATCAGAGCGTCATCTCACATTCCCTTTAACAACAGGCACGCTTGTTCCATAGCTGATTGCTATTATGGTTGCATATTTGCCAGGCGCAGCCAGGAGCGTTCACAGCACTATAATCACTGTTCACTGTTCAGCTATTGATATTTCCTCTTGACAAAATGTAATGCAGAATTGTCACAAAGACATACTTTCCGATGTTTTGGGATCACTCTCACTGAATCACGAGGTTATGAATACATGGTGATATTTTTTCAATGTACAATGTAATCTAACATAATAATAATAATAATAATAATAATAATAACTAGATGTACCGCATAGCGGTACAAAATATGACCGCCGCTCAGTCCTGTACATCCGTTCCGCGAAAATAAATCACACTTCAATTTGTCTCCATATTTTACTCCATCTCCCACTCTTGAAACTTTTGTGTATGCTTGTTTGGCATGCCTAAGTGTGTGTGTGCGGCTGCACAGAAAGTAGCCTACTGGTGCTGAAAAGGTGAATAGATTGTATAATAGCCAAAGAAGATGTAGCATTGTTATAAAACCTTTAAAATCTCTAAACAATCACAAGTAGGGCAGTTCATCACAGTTCATCCATTGCAACTGGATTGATGAAAGGTCACTTACACCTGTAGGCTACATTGTATTTGGGAAAAGCAAAAGGTATCAGCATAATGTTATTTATTTATTTATAAACAAAAACATCTCTGTCAGTTCCATGCCGTTTTCAACAGCTATCAAAAACAAAGGTCATTTTTGGATGGATGGATTTTTTGTGAATGTTTGTTCTTCTACATAAGATTTTAGTCATCTTTAGTTCATGTAATTTATTTATTATTTATAATTTATTGTCAATGCACAAATTAAGTAACAGTAGGCTGAAACGTTATTGTTAATGCACAAATTAAGTAACAGTAGTCTGAAACGAAATGCTGTTTTACATCTAACCAGCGGTGCAAATAACTGACATGTCCAAATGGGCCTGAAATGCGTCACTAGACTGTTCATACACATTTTAACGGGCCAAAGTTGAAGAGCTGTTGTCCGTTATTGTTCGTGCAAATATAGGCTGATTCATGTTCCCTTGCATTGTGTAACTGAGGTCCATGGCTGAGTCTGGCTTTCACCAGACCAAGCTCAATCTTTAAGAAATCAAAAATAAATAGCGGGCAGATCAGGCTGGGTTCACCCAGCCTAGTCCATAGGCACCCGATATTGTTTAATTTTCGATTGAGATATCCACGCTCTGGCTATTCTAAATGCAAAAATGCATCAGGGAGTTATGACAAAACTGTAACTAACAAACTAGATCCTAATAGAAAGCTGTTAGCTTCCCTAAGCTACAGGTAGGCTTATAAGGTAGGCCTATTTACAACATAAATTGTCAATAGGCCATGCTGGTGACACAAATAAGATCTCCTTTGAAACCAATGGCTTACTTTACAGTATCAAAGCTGGACTTAAACTGCCATATCGTGGCCGAAAAAGTTAGGATAAAGAATAAAATTCACGCGCTCCATGAGTCAAGGAAAGCACCGAATGAAGTAGCCACTTCTAAATGGGACCCACTACACAGTAGCTTAAGTTGTGTTGCTAAAGCAGCCAATGAAATGAAGGTGTCATTGTTTGGATCCTTCACACACACGTGCTTTTTAATTTCACAGACTACAACTACCAAGCTGGAATCAAAGCACGCCGATTCCCTCTCACACCCTGCACGCACTTAAAAACAAAATAAACAGGCGCCTCAGTCTCACGCATACATGTATATGGCAAAACTGTGACTCAGACCGGTCCCAACGTTGGTAAATCTTCCATTGCACAGAATGATTTTTGTAGCACGTTACAACAAATGACAGTCGAAAGATACAATTACAGTGCTGCTATCAATTTGTTTGGTATAACCGCATTTATAGTTTTCTACAAATGCAATCAATCAAATTGGCCTCCATCATTCAACCAACGCTTAACGGTAACATTACCTAGGTCCTTATTGATATTATAAGATTAACATACCTGCAGTAAAACCAAAACATGTCGATAAACATCCTCAGATTTATTTCGCTTCAAGAAAATGGGAATTACATTTCATGTGAACATCATCCTATCCTTATTAGGCGTTCTCTGCGGTAAACTACAGTCCTTGTAGGAAGCGTCCATTGTTTTCCAACCCGCTTTAACTTCAAAATTACGTCTCACTGCAACGATGCGCCATCTAGTGGACAAACGACTACTTATCGCCAATACTGGAAATGCAGCCATGATGATGATGATAAATATATTTATCTGAAATAACCATCTGAAATAACTCCAAGCTTTGTGTGTAGCTGTGTGTGGGAGCCGTTAGATTACATTGTACATTGCAAAAATATCACCATGCATTTATAACCTCGTGATTCAGTGAGAGTGATCCCAAAACATCGTAAAGTATGTCACCATAATAGCAATCAGCTATGGAACAAGCGTGCCTGTTGTTAAAGGGAATGTGAGATGACGCTCTGATTGGTTTATTGCACGTTACGCGCTGGGACGCAAGATAGAGCCCATAGCCTTTTGTTTTCAAAGCAAATGCTCACCTCAGTGCATGATGTGGTGCTGTAGCCTCGTTAGTGCTGTAACCTTGTGATCTGTGTATTTTGCTACTAGTTAGGATGCTCGGAGGCCGAGTGATGTTCTGAGGCCAGATTTAATCTCAGCGACCGTGTTTGGTTAATCAAAGTGCACCACTGCTGCCTTCATCAGAACACCTCGAACCTTTCTCTATCGCTCTCTCTCTCTCTCTCTCACACACACACACGCACACATGCACACACACACACACACACACACACACACACACACACACACACACACAAACACACACACACACACACACACACACACACACCCCACACAGATTCCTCACCCACTCCACTCTAACCCCCTACGTGGCATAATTAGGCAGGGTCCATGGAGGCTCTTGAGGAGAGGATGAGGTGTTTCCATAAAAAGCAGCTCTGGCGTCACTCTGCAGGTTGTGAGGGAAGCTGCGATGTTTCAGGGTTGATCATCAGGAGCGGCTGCCCTCTACATGACAACTCAAGGGAGAGAAGAAACTTTCGATTCTCTAGAGAAAGCTACAGTAGGTGCCAGGAACTTAGAAGTGGAATGTTTGTGCTTGTATGATACACCTTTGTGTGCGTTTGAATGTGTCCCAGTGTGAAAGGACTATTTGAGGGTGACCACTTTTGTGTAGTCAGCATGAAAAACATGTATAATATGGAGCCAAACCCCTTGTGGAGGCTTTGAACTAACCACATATAACCTGTTACTGTAACCAGCAGGAATGCATTCAAAACACACACACACACACACACACACACACACTCACAAATGCACACACACTCCAACTGCTCTCACAGGTGCACTACTCCTCACATCAAAGAGAGACTTGCAAAAACACTGAGAAATGTGCTGTCATATCTTTGCCAATTGAACTCTTAAAAAAGAGACAGATCTTTCTCGCATGCTCCTCTCTCTCTCTCCCTCTCTCTCTCTGTGTGTGTGTGTATGTGTGTGTGTGTGCACGAATGGGGGTTGTTGTATAATTAATTTCCAGAACATTCTGCTTTTAATATTCATGCTGACAGTATTAGCATTTTGGCAGGCCTGCTCAGCGAAGGGCGTCTTTGTTCAAGACAATCCTACTTATTTGGCCAGGCCAGCACTGAGAGTTCCGCTGTAGGTTGTGTGTGTGTGTGTGTGTGTGTGTGTGTGTGTGTGTGTGTGTGTGTGTGTGTGTGTGTGTGTGTGTGTGTGTGTGTGTGTGTGTGTGTGTGTGTGTGTGTGTGTGTGTGTGTGTGTGTGTGTGGGTGTGTGTGTGTATGTGTGTATTCGTGTATGCAAATGCTGCACAAAAAACACATGCTTAGTTTTTCATTTCAATCAGTTTTTGAGTGCAAGGCATCATTTTAAAAGCATGTTGTGTATCTAGTGTTGTGTGTTCTGAATGGTCCATTATTCTCCCCTGGCCATAGTTCTCAGAGCAAGATACGCACTGCCAGAAATGTTACAGAGCACTGATGTACCACTGCACTGCCTTTTCTACACACCAGTCACTTTCTGACCATCAAGAAGTCTTGGAATGGTCACTATTATTTCAACTGAATGCAGGCAGGCAATACTAATATGCCTGTAAGTGACCACATCTATGCCCATAACAATGGTCAGTGGAGCAAAATTCATCCAATTGATGCAATTCACATTCAGGCTTTAAAAGAGTTCTAGTAGATGTACTGACATTTCAATAAGGAATATTTGACCTTGCTCTTAAGAAAGTGTCTTTAAATGAGTCTTTCTCAGGTGCAAGAGGAAATGGTGATGTAGGAAGACCAAGACTATGCATCTCAGGCAAGATTTATTGTTTTTTCCTCCCTCACTCCAGAAACGTTGGTACAGCAGGAGGATGGGGCGTCTCAATTTGTCCTTGACCTTCCTGTGAACCAAATTCATCAGGAGTCTGTTGCCGCGGAGATTAGAATCTGGTAACAATAGTCCATGGCAGGAACTCTGCACAAAGAAATAAAGAAGCTGTAGTGTCCTGAAACATATACACACTCACACACACGCACACACTTTCTTTCTCTCCACATGCAAATATACACACGCACAAACAAACAAACAAACACACAGACATAAACTTGCATACAAAGACAAATGCACACACACACACACACACACACACACACACACACACACACACACACAGACAAACACACACACAATAACCAGACAGCTTCTCTTCCGCAGTAAACCCCTCGCTGCGTTTTATCCCTGCCATGCGTATAAGAGATATTTTACGCTCCGAGCCACGAAGCACTTCCACGCTCTGTTTCACTCCTAGCAACACACAACAATAAAAATAAAATTATGACCACAAACGCTGGTAGAGTCTGTCACTGTCTCCATCATCGTGCACTCTTCTTTTGGAATCGCACAGTTTTCTTCAGACTCTCTCTCTCTCTCTCTCTTTCTCCTTCTCTCTAGTTTTCATTTTCTCTCTCCCCCTCTATCTCTCTATCTCTCCGTCTGTCTCCCTGTCTGAGGGCTGCACAAGAGATGTGAGTGTGATGTGTGAGTGGGATGTGTGTGGCTGGCTTGGGAGGCGTACAGGGCGCAGGGCTGTCGTAGGTGTGGGGCTGCTGTCTGCCTCCCAGACGGCAGGTGCAGGCGCGTGTGAGCAGGTGCTGGGAGGGAAGCGCAAACACCTGGCCTCTCTGTTCCGCCAGGCTCGGCAGCCACTCAAGATGATTAGCTTTGTTTCTGTAGCAGGGTGTAGACAGTAACAAGATCTACAACTTAATTAGGGGGTAATTCCATGATGGCTGGGATGCTCTCTCTTCCCCTCTCTCTCTCTCGCTCCCCCCCATGTCGGAGTCATCGCACCACTTAATGTTGGTAATCAACAACCAGTTGCTTTTCAAAAACCGACTGGCAGGCCTGAGAGGATGACAGGCTTAGAGGGTCTGCCAAGGGAAGGGAGAGCAGTTTTGTCCACTCTACAGACACCATTAAAATCAAGATGGCACCATTTTAGGACACTGTCCTAGGAAGAAATAGGAAGACAGATAGATTGATAGATAAACCAGTAAATACCTGCACAGATAAATAGATACCTGCACAGATAGATACATAGATTGATAGCACCTTGTGCACCTCTATCTACTCCACTGACCTGACAAGAAGCAATAAGCTCTCTGCCCAGTGCTTGGCATGGATTCAGAGTGCTCGCTCGCCCATCCTGTCCAGCAATAACCCCCCTTCCACCTCTGCTGTGAAATTGAATGTGCAGGCAGTTTGTCCATGTGTTCTACCTGGGAAGGGCCGAGTAATTACCCAACCCCTGCTTGTAGCGCTGCCATGCCTCGCCTCACCTCGCCTGGTCCGGCCAGGTGCGCAGTAGCCTCTTCTCAAGGACAAACCGAAGGAATGAGCTCTAATGCCGTGTTGGTATTGTCAGGCCGTCTGAGTCCCTGGACTGGGTTGATGGACTTCATATGGTGCTGGAGTAGTGAGCACATGAAGGAGTTATCAGGCCTGGGGCCCTAAAGCTCCTCTGAAATGTGTCAAGAAATGTGAAATGCCTCAAAGCAGAAAGGGCTGCCTAATATACCACACATGCGCATAAACACACACACACTCTGGAAATGCCGCAATAACATCTGGGTTGATATACGGTAAAACTCACATATAGACACATACATACATACACATGAACTCAAATCCACAGAGTTGCACTTGCAAAAGTGAAAGTGGATAAATGATTGTGCCAGGGAAAAAGCTGTGCAAAAAAAAGAATCAAACTTTTTTGTTTTTCTCTCTAGTCAGATCGTCCATGTAGGATCTAACCATTTTCAGGTTTGCATCAGCTCGACTTCATCATTCATAAAGCACTGCTGGGTTTGAGGTGATGTTAATCCAGAGAAACGCCACCCAGCTTGAGTGCAAATGTGGTGGCACTGTCACTTTGGATTTCTCACTTCCCCCTCAGATGCTGTTTCGCATTCGCTGCATCCCAAATGAGATGGGAGACATACATCCAGGCCCCCATACGTCTTGGTGCAGCACAAGCAGGCAGCCCGGCGTGAAACACACACACACACACACACACGAAGAAGACCTCCCACCATTCTCACCGAAGCAGATTCTTGGCATATGCTTTAAATACATTAAGTAGTGACCTACATGGCCAGGTGCCAGCAATCCCAAATTCCCAAACTGCTGCCTTCAGCTAAATACGGGGGCCTATTCAAACACAGGCCTATTCAAAGAGCCTCATTTGATGTTGGAGGGTGAGAGAGAATGAGCCAGAGAGAGGAGAAAGGAGAAGAAAGAGGGAGAGAGAGAGGGAGAGAGAGAAAGCAAACGGCATTCTCAATCAAGGCTCTTGAGCGCTCCACCTCTGTATCAGAGACGCTGTTTCCACGTCTCATCCGTCAATGTGAAAAGCATAGAATAATGATCCAGATGACAATTCATTGCAGCAGTTAGCTCTGCCTCACTTCTTTAGACACACTGCTTTATTTGATATGAAATGCATGCAGCTGTGAGGAGAAGGAGGCAGGAGAATAATACAATCTCGCTGACACTGACTTATGAAATGCTTTGCTGCCCTGACACTCGTGAGAAATGACTAATGTTTATAAAAGGGGAATTGTTCTGCAGGCACCGTACTCATATCAGGACAGTGCATAGGAATAGCATGGCAGCCTAACACAAGGATAAACTCCATGGTACACTTAGACTGGCCCAGAGAAAGAGCACCATTGACAGCAGATACAAATCTCGTTTGTGTGACTCTGAATGCACATCATTTCTTCGGACACATTGTCAACTGCCTCCCAAACGGCATGTTATTATGAAAATGGCCCACATCCCCTCACTAAACAGTTAAGCAGAAAATGGCTTTGGAATTAAACAATGATTGCCTATTAAATGCAACTTCTCGGGCAGGACCATTGTGCGGTGTTGTGCCATTGATCTAATGCAGGATAGGGTTGCAGTAAAACTGTTATGGTGGAACAGATACAGCAAAACAATACAATACTTCCTCAGTGAGGCCAGGAAGGGGGAAAACGTGTGTGTGTGTGTGTGTGTGTGTGTGTGTGTGTGTTTGTGTGTGTGTGTCATGAGAGGCTTTAAGCACAGGGATTTCATTGAGAGGGGGCAGAAGGATAACAGGCAGTTCAGAGAAAGGTGAAGCCCTCAAGACACAGAATGGGGGGAACAGGCATTCTCACATGCAGAGCAAGGCTTCCTGCATGGCTTCCCTCCATAGTGACAATGGCTATATAAAGATATATGCACTGTCATTCCATGATTAGATACTTTCACTCATTTCTTCCTCAGCCACTCTGACACAAAATATTTGAATCGTATATATATTAGACTGAAGAAAGTCACGCTTCAACTTTTTTTATGTTCAATTTGTGCTCAATATTGTAGCTCTGATTTGATCTGAGGCAAAGTTGATACAAGTTCTAAGAGCACTCCACTCTCTGAACCCCACTGTGGGAAAGTAGTCATCTAAGATGGTGGCATTTACAGTGGCTTGTATGAGTGAGTGACTCAAATGACTCAAAACCGTATGAATAATGATAATGGGCTTTTAACCTTCTGTGCAAACCTAACATGTGACAAGGCGCTGAGCTAACTAAAGCAAAGAGTGTAATGGCTTCTCACCAGCCCCCATCAGGCAATATCATTTTGTAGCTATTTGCTATGCTGCTCACTTGGCCAGGAAGTGTGTGGGTTAGCGGGCGGCTGTGTGCAGGCCCACCGAGAGGCCCCCACCCCACTGGGACTGTTCAGAGCACAACCCAACTTTACCCTGAGATCCCCCATCTGCTCCCCGCAAGCAGGGGGAAGGGAAGCGGGGGAGGGAAAAAAAAGAGAACGAGAGAGAAAGAAAGAGAGGGAGAGGGAGAGAGGGGAGGGATTTAGAGGGAGGGGTAGGAGGCAAGGAGTGGACACTGAGGCAAGAGAGAGAGAAAGAGAGAGAGCGTGAATGAGAAAGAAAGAGAGGAATGTGCGCAGAGGGGTGGGAGTGGAGGAGAGCTGGGCAGTATGAGGACGAGAGGGCAGAATGGAGTTGAGAAAGGGCGGGAGGGAGGCAGAGAGAGAGAGAGAGAGAGAGAGAGAGAGAGAGAGAGAGAGAGAGAGAGGGAGGCTGGCCAAGAGAGAGAAAGAGAGCAGGAATTCTTTTCTCCCCTGCCAGCCTCCAGTTGTGTGTGTGTGTGTGTGTGTGTGTGTGTGTGTGTGTGTTTGTGTGTGTTTGTGTGTGTGTGTGTGTGTGTGTTTGTGTGTGTGTGTGTGTGTGTGTGTGTGTGTGTGTGTGTGTAGACTTGGTGTCCAGTGAGTTTCATTCTGCCTCTCTCTCCCCTGTGAAAATAGCAAGGATGCTCTCCAGCCATCTAATCAGATCACACATCACACACACCAGCCTTCTCTGATGCAACACAATGAAAAACCAACCAAAGCACAGATTACTCTGCGCTGATCTAATCCAACATAAATAAGTCTCTTCAACTTTCTTTCCCATCAGATAAACACAGATCCTCAAATGTTGTCTGGATGATTTACTTCTAATTCGAGGCTTTGATGTTGGAAAAGCGGCATGTTCCGGAGCTGCTTACAGTTGAAGCTGTTCAGTTTGTTTTGTGCACAGAGGCTACCTTTGTTGTTTTGTGTGGGATCATGTTGCCGTGCCCCTCAGAGGCAAGAATAATGTTAGTCCGTTCCGCTGCCAATGGCATGTGCTGAGAGTCGTGCCAGGCTGCCAGAATAGCTTTGGCTGGCGGGTCATATGACTTCTCAGGAGCGGGCAGAGCTGCAGGTTGTCATGGGTGTGCTGGCGTGAAATGTGTGCAGTATGCGTGAGGGCATATGGGGGCAGCGGCCACTCAATCACATGCTGTGTCATAATCCTGCTGTGTGTGTGTGTGTGTGTGTGTGTGTGTGTGTGTGTGAGTGTGTGTGTGTGTGTGTGTGTGTGTGTGTGTGTGTGTGTGTGTTTTGCAAATGTGCAGAAAGTGCATACTGTAGGTTACGGAGAGGATCTATATGTCTGTAAGTGAGAGCATTTGTGTGTGAGTGTGTGTGAGTAACACTTGGTGTGTATGTCATTGTCTGTGTCTGGGTGAATGCATCAGTCATTGAATGTGTGCCTACTGCACCTGTTCTGAAGCTTTCATCACGGAGTTTCATTTTCCAGGAAATGTCTGTCGCATATTGCCATGCATACCTCTTCTCTTCGTCATGCATCAACTATCACTGCAAGTTATTATATCTTGAATTTCCCCTAGGGATCAATAAAGTATATCTATCTATCTATCTATCTATCTATCTATCTATCTATCTATCTATCTATCTATCTATTTATTAATGAAAGCATCTTCATTTTCCTACCTTGGATTTCCTACTGGAACAATGGATGCCATTTGTTTACTGTCATTTGCTGATGGCTATCTCTGCCTAGCATGTGTGCCTCTGCATAGGATGGCCACCAGCCTTTGACACACACACTCACACAAACACACAATATGGTTCTCTGCAGCTGTCACTCATGCTGGCATCACCAACACACAGAGGTTTTGTCTCGGGGACCCCAGGGTGAAAGGTCACGGGGGGCACTGTCTCTGCTGAGGGCATGTCTCCCATGTCTCCCCCTCTCCCACACATATGGAGAGGAGGGAAGGGGACACAAATTAGGGCATCCATAAAGTGTGCAGCTGGCCTGAGAATATGGGAGTGAATCAAAGCTTGTGGGACTGTGTGCTTTTTTAAACGTGTATGTGTTTGTGTGTGTGTGTGTGTGTGTGTGTGTGTGTGTGTGTGTGTGTGTGTGTGTGTGTGTGTGTGTGTGTGTGTGTGTGTGTGTATGTGTGTGAGAGTGCACATTCTTCGTGCATGTTGGAGCATTTGTTTAGTGTTTGCCTTGGTATGGTCTAAAAAACGAGAGTATGCTTGAATGATTACCCTCCATTGTTAATGTGTATATGAGAAAGTGTGTATTTCTGTGTGTCTGTGAGTGAGTGTGTGTGGGAACTTTCCTATTGTAAGTCTGTTTCTGTCTAAGTATGTGTGGTGTGGGAATCGTCCTGTGTATTAGTGTGTGTGTGTGTGTGTGTTTTTGTGTGTGTGTGGGGTGTGTGTGTGTGTGGTGTGTGGGTGTGTGGGGTGTGTGTGTGTGTGGGGGGTGTGGTGTGTGTATGTGTGTGTGTGTGTGTGTGTGTGTGTGTGTGTGTGTGTGTGTGTGTGTGTGTGTGTGTGTGTGTGTGTGTGTGTATCGTGTGGTGGGTGTTGGATTAGAGAGCAAAGCTCTATGAGAGGAATTTGTTCCTCCTCTGAACTTGGGCACTTTGCCAGAGTCATCTTATAACTGCTCTTAAAGCCTTAATGTTCTGCATTCTGCCCACAGCTAAGAAATGTATTTATGAACACACCATTATTCAGACCTCTGCACAAAACTCTACGCGGTACTTTCCTGACATGGTATTCCTGTGTGGATATCTGTGATGAATACACTGCTCAAACCATTAACGCGGCATGCATCCTAGTAAAACTGTACAGCTTAAGAAAGTTCCAGAAAGTGAGAATTGGGAAAGAGTGAATTTATTTTATCTACAGCTTCTTTGCCTTTATTGTCTCTATGGAGATATTTCTTACACAATTCTTCATCATAAACAGAAAACACACACACACACACACACACACACACACACACACACACACACACACACACACAAATATTTCCATCAGTATATAGAATTAATGAAAAGGAAAACCAAAAGATGAACTCAAAATCCTATTTACCTCACCTTAACACTAAAGCTCTTTCCAATAAGCACTTTACTGGAGAGCTTTTGATGATAAACCTGAGGAAATATTGATTTGAATGTGAAATTGAGCAAGTCTGTCAGCGGTAAATGCATCTGTCAATGATTTTTTTCCCTTTTAAATCTCAACATACTTATCAGGAACAGAGTAAAGCAGGAAGATAGCAAAGGGTGCTAAGAGAGAGAGAGAAAGAGAGAGAGAGAGAAATCGAGAGAGACTTGATTTGAAGCATAATACACAACTGCGGGTGATGGTGGCGTACGCCTCCGAGAGTTTGTTCGCACAACAACTTTCAAGTCCCCAAATCCTCCTTTCAGGAGAGTCTGAATTCCACGCTGATTACCATGGATAAAAACCCTGATCCGCACGCTCCCCGGCATGGCTGCCGAATCTTTGACTCATTCAAACCCTCAATAGTTCCATTCAGACAAGGGGGGAAACATGGCACTTTGTGCAAGTGTGGGCTCTGGTAAATATAATCTCAAGCCATCCACTTTCAGATCCCATCGAGGGCATAAAAGCGCCTGTCAGGCTTTCTTCCACAAACAGAAACAGATTACGTACCTCCACTTCAGAGTGCAGACAGCCAGTCAGTGAAGCACCTGATATCTTCTCTCTTCCCCTGCCCAAGCTATGATCCCTATTTGGCCAGAAACTGTTGGGTGCCTAAAGCAACAGATATTTAAAAAAGGAAACAAGCACAAATGATGTATTGTCAATAACCATAAAACACTGGTCCTTGGCAGCATAAAGGATGTTACATAATTACCTGCAGCACCTCTTAAATTAGTCAGCTAGCTGAAGCATAAAAGTATTACCATATGTTCTGCATTCTGCCACGCCTGTGAGGAAGATTCTGTGTCTATTCCACCAGGACCCGCACAGTGGGCTCTGACTGTGTATCAGAGAGGAGATTAATGAATGCAGACAACAGACTGCATTACCAGGTGCATATTATGAGCCTCTGCAAAAGTGATCATATTGACACAAGTGTGGAATTAGGAGAGAGTTAGTAAACAGGCCCGGTTGTAAATAGCCTCGTCCTGGATGGTAGATGAATGTGCCGCCAGTGTGTTGTGGGGATCTCCAGGACATGGTCTGGATGATATTTGGGATGGTGAATATGAGGCCATTAGTTTTTACATAGTACGAGAGGTGGAACACCACACAATGGCTGTTAGGCTGATGTCAGCCCTCCACTCTAGTACAAATCCCCTGCAGTAATGAGAGGGGGAAAGTCACAGCATGAGTGAGATACATAAAATGGCAGAGGTAGAAATCTCATAGAAATGGGCTAAGGGTCAACAAGCACCATTCAAAGAGTGAGAAAGCATACATGTGCATTCTTCAGTGTGAGTTTGAGATTCGTTCCTCTGTGTCTTTTAAATGAAATGAGACACATTCCTCTTGCACACAGCACAGAGCCTCAGTGCTTCTATGTATTGTGGCTGCTCTCTACTGGTACACCAAAGCACTGCACTTGAGCTCGCATGCCCCTCAGCGCTATGGAAAGCATACACTTGAATTCAATTGTAATTAATCCAATCGTCCATTGAGACAAACAAAAGATGATTACATAACTGAGCCTGGTCTTCTCCATATTGACACACAGCCTTCATTTTCCAATAGCTTATTTTTCTTCTGAAAAATGTCTGATCATTTGACCGGCTCTTACACCGAGTGTCTGCATTTTTCCAGTGATGTATGACTCTGATTTAGAAAAGTATAGTGAGGTCTTCAGCTAGCCCCCCTCTGTTTTCTGTGGAAACAGCTGAGGGCATGTGATATACTACTGGGCTCCTTGGGTGGCCATTATTAATTTAACAATGTAGGACAACGCATCATGACTGGAGGTCTGAGAGGTTGAAATATGAACCAGCGTGCATCGACCTTTCAGGCAGCCCGCATGGCCATCACTGGCCATGAAGAACAGCAGAACTGCATTAAGCCTTCCTGGATGACAAGACAAGGGCATAATAAATGGAATTGAATTTCTGAGGGGTGGGGGTGGCGAAAGGACATCCATGTCTCAGAGGGAGAGGGGGGTTGAGTGGGCTGGATCTGAGGGAGGAGAGGGGAGGAGAGGCAGGGTGTGTGTGTGTGTGGGGGGGTTGCTGGCGAGGAATGGAAGGAGACTGTCAGCAGCAGCAACGCAACCATGGAGATCAAGCACAGGATGCGGTGAGAGAAGAGCATTCCGTCTCCACGACTCCTCTCCATGGCAACTGATCAATACTAGAGGAGTGATGCGATTGTTTCATTTGTGTGTGGCTGTGTGTGTGTGTGTGTTTGTGTGTGTGTGTGAAGGTGGCCTTTTTCATTTTAATGTGTCAGAATTAGGAAGGTGAGTATGCATGAGTTATTGTGTATGCATGGTGAGTAACGACTGCTCATACAAAAAGGTACATTTGTGAAAAACAAAGCCACCATGACTAACAGAATGAATCAAGAACAAATGTATGTGTAATGGCCTCCGACATGCATGAGATATGGTCTCTGTCCAACATGTTTGATTGCTCCGGTTGCACTCAGAGGGTGCAATACCCTCCCTCCAGCCTAACTAAGACTGACACGTCTGAAGCCAGCGTTCACAGAAACTGCGGCACCGGTTGTCAGCGGCTCCAGTCCTGCAGTATTTCAGCGAGCGAAATGGCAGGCGGCGCTGAACGACGGATTTCCCCATCTGCGTTATCACGCTCTCACCTTGTAACTTTATCTTCATCGAGCTGAGAGCTTCTCCATCTCCGTCACTTCCCCCTGAATTCTAATGGGAGGTTGTATGTGGTGCACTGCCAGAGGTCTTCAATAGGGTGCTTAGTCATTCTGCTAGAACCACACTGGAGATCTGCGGAGACGCACGCCTTAATGCCTCTGTCTAGCTGGGATATAGGTTCCAAAATAGACCATGTCAACAAGACCTGCTCCATCCAATAAATGATCTAATGTGAGAGCAGCTCAAGTTCAAGGAGGTGAGAAATAACACAAAGAAGAATCCCGATTCAGCTGAAATCCGGGAGATAACAACAGCAAACTCCAGCACATTAAAAAGGCAGACCGGGCGAACCTTCTTTCCATGGAGGTTGGTGGAAAGTATGGGCCTGCCGATGCAACCCATTCACAACCATCTGCTCTTCACAGCTCTCCCCTTCCCTCTCTCCTCTTCAGCCCTCAAGAGTGAGCACTGTAGTGAGTGACTTTCATTTCTGTTCATTTCAGTTCAGATGAAGGCATGCTTCTGTAAGTTGGAACACGGAGAGGACCAGAATCTCTTTAGCCCACTAAATGGTATGTAACGGGCCTGTTTCTGGAGCCCTGGTGAAATGCCTCCTGTGTGGAGTCCCGGTGCTCTGCTGGGGGAAGCCATTCGTCACTCTCTGGGCGCGTGTGACAGTGGCCCCATCAGCGTGACTGATCTCATTCATCCCGCTCGCATTCGGTGGGTCGCCGGCGGTTTCGGGGGGGGGGATGCCTCGCTTGTGCTATAGTGGGAGCCAGTGAGCCGTGTGGCAAGCGTGGAGATTCATGTTTGTGAGCGGCAGCGCAGACGGACGTGACTTCTCTGTTTGAGGAGCGCCGAGCGGTTCCGACAGCAGGTCATCTATAATGGGATAGAAAAGGAATGGATGGTAGAGCACAGGCGCTGGGCTGTGTGAGGTCAGGTGTAAACAATGCTCTAGCATGACAGCTCAATAGGCACCTTAGACATGATCATACAGAAACAGCTCCTGTATGCACTGAACCAGAAATGTATCCTGGAATCCTGGAATATTTAGAAATCTATCCTGAGCTACAACTACTGTTATACACACATACAAACGCTAACACACACACACACACACACACACACACACACACACACACACACACACACACACACACATGTTTGTCCACTCCCCTCTCATCACCTCTTCAACGTCCACTTTGAGCTGTCAAAGCATAAGTACAACAGCATATTTGTATACTCTTGAAGTATTGAGTTTCTGTGTTTCTTGCCAGAGAAGTGAGAGAGCGAGAACTGGGAGAGGTTGGACAAGCCCAAGCTTTTCTCACACACAGATATCACCAGGCAACAAGGTGTATTAGATTTAGAAAACAAATACAATTTGCAACAGCAAAGATAAATAAGAGAATTGATTAGCATGCTGATTATAATGTGAGTGGGAGCGGGAGAGTGAGAGTGAGAGTGAGAGTGAGAGCGAGAGAGAGAGAGAGAGAGAGAGAGAGAGAGAGAGAGACAGAGAGAGAGTATGTATGTGCAGTGTGCTTGTTGTCATTTTCTAACCACATCCATGTCTGCCTCCACTTCACTGTGCTATTTTATAATTCTGCTTGTAATTGATTTTTACTTCTATTTATTAATAAAGCCTCTGGTCCACCTTTAGCTTTGTGCAGGTTATTTGAAGCCCAGCAGGAGCTTAATCTCTTTAAATGAGCCGAATGAGCTGAAGCTGCTCGCAGAATGTATTGATTTGAGAATCAATATGTTCTTCTACACCAGCCTTGCTGATGTATAGATGAGATGGGCTGTCAGAGTGAGTGTTATTCATCTGTTTTGAGCCCTCCACTTTCAGAATGTACAGTAGTCTTTCAAATAGATTACGACATAAAATATACTGAGACTGAGTAAATAGCAGCACAATAAACCTCCTCTCTCCACCTCAAGGCTTTTGTGAAAGGACTGGTAAGTGAACATCACATTAAGTCACCTCCAAGGTTTGCGTGTTACAGTAATGGACAGGTGCTAATCAGAATGTAGACTGGGGTATCTCTAGGGGAAGGGTTGTGGTTATTGAGCCACTGCACACTGTTGATCATTATTAAACATTTAATTCCTATAGATATGTTATAAATACCAAAAAAATAGAAAAGGCAACTATTCCGTATCGAGTAGCCTGATAGAATAGTTGGATAGAATAATATTAACATATTTTTGCTTGAAGTGACATACAATGGAATGAAATAAACTTGACAATTCCATCCACCCATCTTTGTGCTCCAATTGCAAAGTGTTATGGTTCCTACGATGACCCTCATGTCTTAATACTACAACTGAGTAGGTCTAGTATGTGCAGTAAAGTAATATACATGTGTTGCTTCCTCTTTTGAAAACAGCAAGACCTTTTTTTGGCTAAACAGTATCTCTTTCTCTCTCCATCAAGGACAAGGCTACGGGAGCCCCATGAATAAATTAGCACTGATTAGTTCAGTCTCTTAATCAGCAAATCATTTCATCCCTGGGCTGTGCTACTCCTTCAGTCACATATCCAAAATGATTACTGCTGGGTATTGGTGTGCACAGAGAAGCTCTTAACTCACACCCAAAGGCCATTTCATTTACATGCACCAGCTTTTGAGAGGAGGGGTGAGAGGAGGAAGGAGAAAAGAGAAGGAAAAGAAAAGAGAAAGAGAGAAAGAGAGAAAGAGAGAGAGTGAGTGTGTGTGAGAGAGAGAGGATGAAAAAAAAATTGTGGCATAAGAAATGTCAGATGACATTTGGGAATTACAGTGGCGTTGGCTGAGGGATGAAAGCATGTTTAAACAAGGCTTTCACTATTGACAGAGGACCAGTGGATGACAAATAACCTTTCACAGTTGCGTACTGTGCAATCACCCTTGATTTCAGAACAGGCAACATATAAATGTGCTAGATGGTTATGTTTTCCCTTCACAAATGCTCATGTCGGGCTTTTACAATATTTTGTGTCAAGTTATACAATTTCTGTCCATATAGTTGTGTTTAACCGAAATGGTTAATCAGCATAACCATAATCATATTTTCAGAAGAATGTAGAGAATTTAACAATTCTACTTACATCACAATCTGTCTTCCAACCAGAATGTGATTTTCCTTTTTCTTACAGAGAGAACACAGAAAAATACTGCTAGCAGCAGCAAATGATCAGGCTGGTGGCATAACTAAAGTTATGAGTGAGCTTTCAGGCATTTCCAGATATTTGTGAATGTATGTTATGTGTGAGAGAGACAGAGCGATGTGATGTTTTATGTTAAATGTCATCACTGTAGTCCCTCTAGTGCTTGAGGGCTATATAAAAGCCAGGCAGGTACAGGTAGTGTAGCAGAGTATTAGAAACTCTGCTTTTAAGAAAAGGCCATTTGCAAAATATGGTGCTATCAGAGGGAAGCCAACAACCTAGAACATGCTGTTCATTTATCTTTCATTGATATAGTCTGTGAAATATTATACACAACAAATGGACCAAAAATAAATGATTTAATAAATTATATTTAAGAAAGCCAACATTTCTGTTTTTGTCCACATATGGTATACAGTACAAACATGTCCATGTATTTATATTTTTACAGAACCTGTACATACTTGGAAATCCTTTAAAGTATATTATTAATACATATAATATATAATATATAAACACTGAAAATAAAGACAGAGTTGAAGGATATGTGGGCTTGTCCCCTGATATATAAATTTGCACTACTGTTTTCTTGGGATCATAATGGGTTCCCATTTGAAATGGATACCAAAAAGCAAATGTCAACACCTTAACCAGTCCTAAAGGTTGGCAGAACATTTTGTATGTTGACACAGATGTTCACCTGCGAGCTATCCTCAGTGCGGTGCTGTGGACATTGCAGATATCAAACCACTGCTGGTCAACTTCCCGGTGTGGCAGTAGGCTATTGTAAGGCAGTGAAGGCTTCCTCCTGCGATCTCTGCTGCCAACCACCTTCCAGTACCTGGTGTCCTTCAGTAGGAAAATGGCATTGTGTGTGTAAGAGAAGTAAGCTACATCCAGGTTAGCAACAGGATGGTCACCAGGCAACACTGCCGGGAACACCTGTGTGATCTTCTTTGGGTACCCCATTGCCAAGCGCTTGGCTTTCACATCAAAGGCATACACCTACAAAAGAAAAATATGTCAGAAGAGGTTCTTTCTATCTTGGTTGTCCTCGCAAAATAGAAATGAATTACAATGCAAAACTGCATAATAATGAAAAAATGAAAATTATGTTCTTTCAGGAAATCATTTCTGTCAATAATATTGCTCACATAAGTACAGTATTGTGAGAATTAATATTTTTGTGAACAAATCTTTTTCTTTTCACTTAAAATGAGGTTGTAGGTTAAGGATGCATGCACTTGCTACTGGTACTCTTACTACATGTTCTTTCATCAAAGAATTTCTGTTGACATACGTATTGTGAGAATTATTAATGCTGTGACCAAATCTCTTTGTTTCACACCTGAAATGAGGTTGTAGAAAAAAGATGCATGCACTTACTAGTGCCCCTCTGAAGAAGTAGACGTGAGAATCTCTTCTGTCATAAAAGGCAGTGTCGATGGGGCTGGGCACCCCAGGGAAGCCTGCGGAGATGGGCCTGGGGTAGCGCTGACCCTCCTCGTCCTCTGTGAATACCTGGTCATTCTCATTCTCATATCTCCAGAACTGAGTACCTGCCCGGCATAACCAATGTGTTGGAGAGCATTTGCACAAGAGCAGCACATCTTTTTAGCTATTCAGTGCCACTACACACTGACAGCACTGCTGCGGAGAATCAAGAGGCTGAAAACCCAGCTGCGCCAAGGTCGCTCTGTGGCAGACAAACAGTGCTCTGGGAAACCTCGGCTTTATTTTCAGCTATTCTTTTCATTCCAATAAGCAGTGCCATTATAACACTGACCATGGTCATTCCTGGGCTCATATTTCATGACCTGGGACCTGGGGGGTTTTGTGGGATAGATTATTAACCTACCTTTGAAGAAATAGATGGCATCGATTCCACGCGTCCACACGTGAACGTGCGCATCCACACCGCTGGCTGGTATGCCATGCCATCCCACCTGTACAGCTACAGGGTCACCGTAACGTGTGCGGTTGTTCCGGTTCTCATACAGCCAGTACCAGCCATCTCGCATGAAGTACGTGTTGAAACGGATCCTCACCTCCCCATAGGGAGTCCTCTCCTTCCTGATCCAATCAAACACTGTGCTAAAGCGACCCTTACAGCTGCCTATAGGATTGAGAGAGTGAGCGAGGCAGTGAGATGGAGGCTTCCAAGAAACACATTGTGTTTTGCAATAGCATGGCATAGCATAGTATATATAGTATGGTATATGGATAGTACTGTATAAAAATGGAAAATAAGTGTGAGTTGTTATTGCTGAGAACAGTAGCACACGCTGTGAATATATGTTCTGGTAGTTGGGTCTTATACAAAGCACAAATTTAGCCCTACTTGAATGTGCTTTAATCTGAGTGACTAGTCTTTATTTATTCAGATGCACTGCAGGCTGCACTGCAGACGCATGGCAGGCTGCTCAGAAGTGATTACATTCATGTTCAAATTAATGGCAGAGAGGTTTGATGGAACATCAAATTATATGTTGATGTATTCAGGCCTGAAAGTGCTGCTGTATTCTTTATTTGGTTTCCTGGGCTATACAGATTATTATCTTTAATGAATTGTAATCTGGAGAGATCTTTTACATAGTGGTTTGGTACAAAGGCTGATTCGCATATGAATGTTATGATCTGGCATAATGTCATGTGATGAGAATTGGTGTAGAAATTAAGATAAGATTCGACTGACATGTGTATTGACGTCATCAATGGGGCACATTGAGGCAATAAGGATTTATTTTCCCTTCTCGACTGTGTTTCTGAGGTTTGTGTAACACAAAGCACATTCTCTGAGCAGATTTACACTGATTATAGATTTGACCTAA
Source organism: Alosa alosa (assembly GCF_017589495.1). Taxonomy (NCBI): domain Eukaryota; kingdom Metazoa; phylum Chordata; class Actinopteri; order Clupeiformes; family Clupeidae; genus Alosa; species Alosa alosa. The sequence continues at coordinate 2,342,940 of NC_063210.1, forward strand.
AGAGAGAGGGAGGCTTTAAAGACAGGGGCATGCTGTACCGTAAAGATGCTGAATGGCTTTCCTGTCTTGCCAGTCGAGCTCAAAGCTGGACTCCTGGGGAAGGTAGCTGGGCTGCATGATGGACCCAGGCTTATAGATATGTGGCAAACCCAGCACATGACCAATCTCATGCACCGCCACCTGTGGAGGCACACTTAAAATAATCACCGCTTGGCCAAATACAATTTGGTATTAGTACATCAGTATGTACCATCAGCATACAGTATATAATGCATGTGAGCCAGGACTCTCAGCCTTGTGAGTATTCGGTTTGCCTTCTCTACAATCCAACTATAGCTTTCACAGAATGAACTCATTTTAGTTCCAGTGTGCCAAGAGACAAGTCAAGTCAAGCCAGAAGTAAACTATATTCCCTACATAGTTGAATTGCTCTGTAAAAGACTGAATTGTGGCACGTGCGTCATGGACTCACTTTCAGCAGGCTGATCCCGTCCCCAGCGTTAGGGGCGGTGAAATGTTCATCGTCATCAAAGTGTATGTCTCCAAGGAACCACGCATGAGCAAACTCCCGCCCTGCGCCATCAAATCTCTGAGTGCAGCCTAAGTGTCGCCCTGTGGAGAGAATATAAAGGGCTGTATTAAACAGAATTGATTCATTAGAGGGCAGAAGTGGACTACACTGAGTGGATTAAATTACTTATTATCTGGGTAGAATGGTTGAAGACAAAAAAACCTCACAATAAAAATGCAAATTGTGAATTTGAGCCAGGGGATGCAGTTCATACACTGCATTAATAGGATTAATAAAACAAAACAAATTATTTGTGTAAGCCACCCATAATGGAGGGTAACATTGAAATGTGAAAATGTACCAATATGCCAGAAACAATGTGACATATGCCAAACCTGTTCCAAAGCCCAGCCTGATGTCAATGTCCTCCAGAGGAGAGCGTGAATCCTCCACAAACTTGAGAGGAGAGACCTCACTCCACATCCTGAAGGCCAGTCTGAAGATGTACCTCTGATCGTCAATGGACAGCTGGCTACTGTAGCCCTCCCCAATTAGCCTCCACCTCAGCAGCGTCTTAGAGAAAGCCATGTAGCCCGTCTCTCCCTCCCTTCTTCTCCTGCTCTTACCCAACAAGGCAGCCAAGTGGCGTTTCTTACGAGAGAGCCTCTGACTATGAGTATGGTCCTGTTTTGTATCCATAGTTCTGTTATCAGGATCCTTGATTTGTTGTTGGTCAGTTTCAGTGCTGTTACTGTGCTTACCGCTGTCCCCATCCGTTGTGGTTGTATTATGCTCAGCAGTGGTGTTGGAGTCTGCCTCTTTATCAGGAACCCCGCAGCGTGGCTTATTCATGGCGGCTTTGGTGGCATCATCAAACAGGCCTGTCACAGGCAAGCCTGTCACCCTCTGGAACTCCTTGAGAGCGGTTATGAACTGTGTATTCCCAGTGGGGTCTTTGTCATTACCTGACCACAATGTACGGTCTCCTTCTTGGATGAGGGACATCATGTCTCCAGAGGCAAAGTCTCCTGATGATTCATCCTCATCCCATTGATTGTCTTCCCACTTTACCGGCTTTATGAAGCCATATTTGGAGAGAAAACCCTGGAAAAATTAACATTACAATACCAACTTTAGTGACAAACGATTAATGTATGACATGACTTGGTGATAAACTTGTTTTGCCTACATGCCTACATTAAAATAAACTCATTACACTCTTAAAACGTATGTGTTGAAAACAACACAACTTGCGTTGTTTTAACACATATCTATGTCCAGATAGGGACAACACATTAGTTTTAAGAGTGTACTTGTGAGTAGAAGGCCTTCAATAACGTAAGGCCCATTTAATTTGGCATGTCATCACCTAGTCGTCGCAGGCCTACTGATGAAAATCATCACACAAACTAGGCATGCAAACAACTAGCCTACTAGTAGCCTACTAACATAGAAGACGACATTACCTCTGCTGTGTCCTTATCCGTAATTAGCTCTGCTTGATGTGAAGGGGGTATCACTACATCGGAATGGTCACGATTATGGAAGAGTTTCTCCGCAAACCCTGCGCCGATGATGGTCGAACTAAAGAAAGAGATCAACTGTACAAGTGTAAGCATCGTTGTGTGCGTATAGTCTACAACAGAAGATAGTACTGTGGACTAGTTCGTGTCGAAGGATTCACTGCAAAGTTGTAAACTCTGCTTGCATTATATGCGTCCACCGGATGCTCCGCCTCCGGGATAACCTACTGGCACAGTATAAAGCCTCTCATCCTCCCCTTTCCAACACCTCATTGCCAAAAACTTGGCAAGTTTTCGAGAACTTCTATCACCCCTGTAGAATTTGTTAGGATAAGATGAGCCATATCAATGTAGACATAAAAGTCATCACAATTTATTCTTTTCATTTTCAAACGAACGCTGAACTGGTTTAGCCTATTTCTAATTTAGACCTATAAGGGTTATTCATTTCAAAAACTGGACAACATTAAATATAAGTGTACTGTAACTAGGCAACCAGTCTAATCGTGTTGATATCATACAAAATAAGACACAAATGTTGAAGGATGAAAGGATGCTTTATTTTTATAGCATTTCTGAAAATTAATCAAAGCAATTTCATGTCAGTCTCAACATCTTCCTCATCATCATTGGAAAAATGACAGACTTAATAAGGCATAAAATACAACACCATAAACCCATCAGTAGTGCAACACCACTAGTGCATCAGATTTCACATTGAACAAATAAATAACAAACACATCAATCAGTTGTCAGTGGGACCAGATGTGACAGTTAAAACTGATACTGAATGTACGGCTACAGCAAACAGTACACGATATGAGGTGAAGGAGCCACATTGCTACTGAAAACAGCTGCTAGCCTATAACAGCTAGAGCAAGGTGGTCATCGGTGTGTACATCTACAGAGCTGCCAACTCACGCATTGACTGAGATTCATTCATTTGATTGGCTCCACACCCCAATCCAATGCGTGAGGGTTGGCAGCTCTGCATCTATGGTAAAAATTATTATATTCGGTGAAATGTCATCATCGTCTCAGTTTATCTAAATTATGTAACAGATTTATGTATATATGCATATAAGAGTGTGGGCATTTATGTTGGCTCCATCGAGTGCTGAGTGATTGAAAGTGATGGCTGAGTCTCTACAGGGCCTGAGCTATGGCTGCTGCTAGGTGCTGAGCAGTGGGCTTCTCTGCAGAGCCACTCACAGGCAGCCCCTCTGCTGACAAAGCATCTGCTGTGGTGGGGCCGATGGCTGCAAACTGGAACAAGAAGAAAAGTTAATGTATATCACGTATACACCAGGTAATAACAATGACAACAGGGAAGACAACAATTTCATGTACAGCGTTTGACTGCTAAACAGGCATAAAGCAAGGGAGATTGTTTAGGCAAAATGCACAAAGGCAGCTGAAACGATCACAAGTTAGATGGAATGAAAGAGGTTGGGGTGTAATGTGATGTAATGATTCCCCACTCCATCTTTCACAATTACAATTATGGAGATTCCTTGAGTTTTGATGAGAAAAAAAGCTAAACAACATTAAGGATTGATTTGGAGGAGTGCTGGTAAGTGTTGATCAGTATGCCAGCAGGGCCGTGTCTGCGCCAACGCTGGCGGAGGCTTGCAGCTGCTGTGAGAGTGCATGTACATCCAGCAATTACACTGATGCCTGCCGCCCTGAGAGCCTGTGCACACTGGAGAGCCGAGTGCCGCTGGTGGGCATTTATCTCCGCGGAGAGTGTGGTCAGTACCTTAATCTGGCTCAGCTGAGGCCCGGCCAGCCTCCGCACTGTCTCCAGGCAGAACTTCACCCCCGACGGACTGAAGAAAGCGACGCTGGAAGGAACACCCTGTAAGCGCATTTGTGCAACATTGTGTTTATGAAACATAATGACACAACTGGTTTAACATTGTGTTAATGAAACATAACGGCACAACTGGTTTCATTCTGATCCTGACACAAATTGCAGATGAGCTCTGAATTAGAGGAGGAGAACAAATCAGAAAATGAACAGACATCCTGAAATGCTGCCATAAGCTTTCAAATCAGTAAGGGTTCAATAAAAGTATCTGCAGTCTACTAGACTAGGACTCATCTGCATTCATTTATGCATGGAATGTGTAGGATTATATTTGAACGCGGTGTCATAGAGTCACTGGTGTTGAATTTCTGGGTATTAATATAGTAGGTATACTATATAATGTATGGCAGAATCAATACCTTCTGCAGCTGAGAGCAATACAGAGGTTAAAAGCAAGAGACCGTCACAGTGGGAGGTCTCCATTATTTACCAACATTATTTACTCGTCTCCTCTCAATAATTAAACAATGCATTATATCATTAATAATGACCTAGCCAATAGTGTTCATGGCTGTGTAGTGGAGACTCTCGGTGTGTTTACATATCTTACTGTTTACCTGCTGGGTGAAATAATTGGTCAGGTTTTTCTCCAAGTCTGGATGTTGTGCTGTCTGATAGACAGTACAGGTCTCCAAAGGGATCCCTTCCGAGGAAGGAAACAAGAAAAACAAGGCGAGTAAAAACACTCACATTTGCAGAGCTATATTCGACATATATAGCTGGCAATTACAGTTGCCCTTGGGGAGTTAGTCACTGTGAGTTTCAGAATATTGCTGTGTTGTCAGGACAGAGGGTATTAAATTAGTCTGCATGAGTCCACAAATCCCTGAACTAAAGTGGTATGTACAGTGTATAATATGCTGCACAAATATATTTGTGACCAGCCAGTAAGGACAGGCATATCACTAGGGGCTGTTAGAAAAATATATTATATATTTTTTTTTTAAGCAGACATTGCCTAAAGCATAATTGGCCTTTTCATCAACTTGAAAGAGTTGCCCTTACGGTTTTCTCTCAGTGCTGTTGGCAACACCTCCCTTTTGATGGAGCCACATGGAAAAAAGAGTGGCATTATACTAGGGTCTTCCCCTGCCACACACACATTACATAAAGAGTTAATACAGCACATGAAAATAGTTGGAGAAAAATGCATTTATGGATAGCTATAGCAGAGATGACAATTTGCTTTCATACTTTCAAGAATGAGGCGTGACAAAACATCTGCAGTCCCTGTGTCCTCTCCCACAGGGGATAAACCCAACTCCTCCACTGAAAACCATAACAAAAGAAGGAAGGAATACATCATTCATTATTTACACGCCATGCAGGCAGTGTACATCACAAAACACTTGAGGCAAAATATTGAACATTTCTAGAAGAATCATGTCTCAAGATTCATATTTTGCTATTGCACACAGTCCTCTCTAACCAGCTTTACAGTTGTTACTTTTGATGTCAAACTGTGAAAGTAAAATACAACATATCCGTCTTGATGTGTAAACATGTTTGTAGTTATCACTGTTCCATCAAAAATTCAGTAAAGTCTAAAGCTTTTCTGCAGTGAAAATGACTGACCCAGTTCAAGAAAACAAGCAATCACAATGTCGTAAATGGCACAGGTAGTGATCAGGTGCTGGGGCCTAACATGGACATTGCGCCTGGTGCCCAAACAATAGTGAATGAAAGGAAACAAACACGATGGGTGATTGGCAAGGCTCTCGCACTTCGACAGCACGCTGTGACCTGTTTAACTCCAGCCCTTGGTTTCACTAGAACATGAGGTAATTGCACCAATAGATTCCACAAGTGTGCAGGTGCCTGTGCAGCATCAGGCCTCTTCAATTAGCGGCTCATTAGCTAATGTACTGAAGAAGGAAGCAGCAGGGAAGTGTGAATTGCACTGAACTGTGCTAGCACGCCACTACAGCACAGGCTCTCCTGTCACACCGCCACAGCTGGGTTTACATAACAGGAGATTATTACCTTTTTGTCTACCCCACTGAACAATTTGCGCACATCATGAAATATTATTTAAAATGAAATACATACAGATTCATGAAAGGAATCTGAGAATATGTGTGAATGAGACACATAGGCTATTTTGTTTTAAATCAACTTGACAAGCTATGTTAGGCCAATAGGAATAAACAGTGAATTACTCAGAGTGGATCTTACCTAATGAGGCAGTAGCCTTCCCAACAACGTAGATTGCTTTTGCATTCCATTTGTTCCTCAAATTCTCCCATTCTAATGCAAAAGGAAGCACTTAGTTTCACTCAAAATACAAACGGTTAATGAATAAAGAAAAAAAAAACAACAGTAAAGAATAGATAGGAATATCTGCACTGAATATTGAATTTGACAAGCCTTATAAGGTTAAGGCTGACATCTAGTGGATACCTTTGGCATTTCTAATTTGACATGGAGGCTTGTTTTTACTAAAGTTTATGTGCAGAAATATCATTCTTGGAGGTGCAAACAAAATCAAGGTTTTGGTTGATTTGACCATTTGTTTGCACCTCCAAATGCATGGCATACCTGGTTACTGCCCCAAAACGCCCATAAATGCCCGTATGTATGTGTGAAAGAATAGGTGATTAAGGTTTGTAAGTAATTATAATAATCACTTTTGTAGGCCTATGTAAGGTGCAAATAAATGAACTTCAGAGGAACAATATATCTCCTTCTATATCTTACCCATCTTCTTGTTATTGGCATCTAAACACATCTTCACTGCTTCCACTGCTCGTGGGCTTGTAAAAATAAGTCCCCCATACTTCTCTGGCTGAAAAACCTGCCAATTGAAGCGGTGAGAAGAGCTTACCTCACACAGTCACATAGTCAAATCCATTTCTCATACAGTACAATCATGGTAGCAAGATCAACTTGAAGGACAGCACAACAATTCATACAAACCTTTTCAGATAATGTGTCTAAAGACACAAATTTGAAAGAGAGCACAGGGATCAGGGTGGCTTTATGTCCAAAAGCTGACAGCTCCTAAAAATAATCACAGAAAGGACTAGGCTTATTCTGATGAGGGTAATGCATTCAGTTTAATCCTTGTAACTACAACCTAAGCTTGATCTTTAACCACAGCTCTGATACTATGGGCACAACTCCATCCGCATGTACCTTGATGTATGGATCTGGTCCATTCCCCCCTTCTCTTGGTTCTTTCAGAAGCAGAATGTTCATGTCTTCTGGTGTGTTCAATGTGCTATGGAGAGGCAGAGTGCAGTGTATGTGTGGAGGTTGTCAACAATACTTTTACATTAATAACTGACCAGGGCAGTTACTGCAATTTAATCTCAAATGACACACAACTGACTGTCAGAAACTTGCAAACCATGAATAAGGGGTTTACGCCCAATACAGTGGACTCCTGATAACAGGCAGAAGGCAGTCACTTGCGCTTACTGACTAACGGCAGATGACAACAGAACTAAAATTCGTATAGGACTTCTACCATAACGCTTGGTTGGACTCTTTACAATTGTTATTGTCACAAGAGGAATGGAAGTTTGCTTGCGACATGCAATTTCTTTACCTATGCGCATCACTTTATGTCCTTTTGAGCTATTCATCTGGCTCCTTATGTACCGGTACCGCAAAGGGCCTTCTGCATTCGGATATTACCCTTTACTGTCTATGGATATTACAGTAGTATTTTTCTTGTCCCTTCGATTTCCTCTTTTCTCGCTAGAGGAAGCGGCTGAGTACAATTGACTTTATGTAAGGTGACGTTTGCAAATATTACACATGATTTCAGACTTGATAGAAAACCTAACTGATAAGTCTTTATTTATCTCAATATAGCACAGTTTAAAATGTATTGAATTCTACATTGAACGCTATTTCTGGAACATTATTCTGGGAATATATAAAAGCACGCTCCTTTCACCCCTGTATGTGAATGGTATATTCCAATTCGCAGCCATTTTCACAGCGGACCTCTGAGGAAAACGTCGACATGAAGGCTCAATATAGTTGTACTTCCATTGGTTTCATTAGTGTACAGCTCGAGCCAAAATGGTGGACAATGCGCAACAGATTCACACTATCGCTGACATACGGATACATTTAACCTTTGACCTTTCCCTAGTTTCACGGCGTGGAGTTGTTGGTGTGCTCTACTACAGGCTGCAGCATGGCTTCATCAGCGAAAAGGCGAGCAATTGGTGTGGGGAAAAATCCTGATGAAGATGAAGGCGACAGCTCAGATGAGAGAATTGACGACGACGATGGAGACTCAGAAGAAGATAGTGATGAGTCCGAGGAAGAAATCAACGAGGTAGGCTAACGTCTTCACGATAACACTTGAAGCTAACATTCGTTAGCAAGCTAACGAGCATCATGGAATAGTGGTAACGTGACACCTAGGCTAATTAATGTAATCTGAACATATCCTAACTTTTAATGTTAACACCAAGCGTTGTTAAGACTCATTGGCATCAGGAACCTGTCATTGTGTAGATACTATTTATATAGTATCTACACAATATAGACATTTGTTTATGCGTGCTGGTAACCTGTTTCCATTAAATTAATATTACTGAAACTGTAAACTGATGTCCATTTCAGGAGGTGGTAGTAGATTTTGAGGCTCACACAATATCAGACAATGACTTCAATGGGATAAAGAAGTTGCTACAACAGGTAATCTATCAAAGGTGTCACTCTGTTTACCTCCCGTTTACCTCAAAGCTGCTTGAATGAGAAAAAAAAAATACGTAAATGAACACATACTTAATAGGCTAATGACTCATGTCCACCCACAGTTGTTTTTGAAGGCCCACGTTAATATGTCTGAGCTCACTGACATCATTATCCAGCAGAATCACATTGGAAGCGTCATTCGGGTAAGATGAATATGCCTACATATAATATTGTCAAAGAACCTGCATTTTTTTTATGGCAATGATTGACTTGTAATCATATGCCTCAGCAAGCAGATGTTCCTGAAGACAGTGATGATGATGATCCAGACGAAGTTTTTGGCTTCATAAGTATGCTGAATCTAACAGAGAGAAAGGTAAGGGATATTGTGTTTGTTATGCTTTATTGTGTGCTAAGTGGGACTTGGTCATATTTGAATTAGATTATACTATTGCTGATGATGCTTGTTCAATGTGTTGTATATCAAGACTGAATGCTGGCAAGTAACCAGAATGCAATTTCCTTATTTTGTCCTGGGCCGTGCAGGGTGTGGAGTGTGTGGAGCAGATTAAGGAGCTGGTTCTGGCCCATTGTGAGAAGGCTTGTCCCCCCACCGTCACTGAGCAGCTTGAGAAGGCCTTGAATGACACGACCAAACCGGTGGGGCTGCTGCTGAGCGAGCGCTTCATCAATGTGCCCCCCCAGATCGCCCTGCCCCTCCATAAGCAGCTCCAGTGAGTATCCTGCACACCTTCCATTTTCAGGCTCTTACACTTGTCTGTGAGAGGCTCAACATGTGAGAGTAGATGATTCCTATTTGAAATTCATTGCAATAATGCAATCCATTGTATTTGAAATTGACATAAAAATGGTTACAAATTAAAATATAATTGTCCCTGAAAAAATATGATAAGAAAATGTCAGTTACTCTATAAGTCTATAAGACCTCAATATCCTAGTTACAAATTATTTATAAAATTCATTCTGTCGGCATTTGACTAGATTTTTAGATGCTGCTGCCGGTGGGCGACCTTTATTGTTAACTTGGTCATTCTAGGTCTACATCATAAAATGTAAAACTGGTGAGCTGATTCCCGTTTATTGTACTGATGGGCTTTTTGAAAGGGATCATAAGGGGCTAATGGCTGGACCAAGGTTATTGTTTACATTGTTCTTTTCAGCAGGGAGAATGTAATATGTTCAGCAGGCAGCTATAATAGTATCACCTGATCCAGTAAAGTCTTCATCCAACCCTGTGGCCCAGATATGATTATTCCTCCCACAGATGGACAGCTGGATACCAAATCCAGATTCTGTTTCAAACTAATCTCCTGCCAAGTCATCAGACTATGTAGCCTAGCAAGATGGCTAGCTCACTCAAAAATGTGAACCTTGTAACCGCAGTCATTTTGATTAGTATTTTAGACTGAAAATGAGTCAGATGTTTGGGCCTACAGTTTTAAAAGATAAACATCTGAGTATACTTATGTCTGTACCTCCATAAAATAGTTGTCGTGGACCCAGTCAGTTTTCATGGTCAATACAGGCCAGCTAAAATGGCTGCTTTGCTGCTCCTTTATCCACTTCCTCTTTGTTTATATATTTTTTGGTATTCATCATCGTCTGTCATAAACATTTTGGTTAGCCTTCAGTCTGTGTTCTCTGTGGTAGACAACAAACTCTGTATCAGTGATAGTTCAAAACTATAAAATATGGACAAAACAGACCTCATCATAGACCAGAATACATGGACAGGACATTTTGAAATGTATTTAACAAGTTTAACAGCCACAATATTTTTACCTTGTAATCTATTTACTGACAAGTAATCTGATTGTTGTCTTTCTGATGCAGAGATGAGATTTTAGAAGCACAGAGGACCAACAAACCCAGTGGGAAATGCCATTACTGTCTGATGATCAGCAAGACCTGCAAGGAGGTGAAGAAGACCATCCCTAACAGAGGAGCCCCAAAGGAGGATATGATGTTTGTGAATGCAGAGGAGGAGTTTTTCCATGAGGTAAGTCTACAAGTATGAGCAGTTAGACACAGCAAGAGCTGACACAAATGTGATGTTCAGTACACTGTTATCGTGGCCAAACATAATATTATCACAATTATACAAACTAAACAAACAAAAATAATAATAGTAAGGAAATGTATGTATTTTTATACAAATGAAATGCATTTCTACATCAGTTCATTTTAGCTTAAAGAAGTATAAGGTGGTGAATTAGAATATTGGATTCTGCAGTTTGTCCTGTTTAGTGATGCAAAAAGTAATTGTTTAGTTTGTTAAATTTACCAAGCACTTTTTGAAATTCTTTTCTTCAGCAAGCGTCTGTAAAGTTCCAGTACTCAGTCCAGGAGGAGACAGACTCATGCCTGAGTGGAAGGTGGTCGTTTGATGACGTGCCGATGAAGCCGTATCGCACTGTCATGTTGGTTCCCATGGACAAAATGGGAGTTATAATGGACAAACTCAAGGAGTACCTCACTGTTTGATCTACTTTTCATATGTTGTATGACTATACCTTCATACAAACCTCTGGACCTTTAAAAAAGTGTGACCGACGCTGAAAGTTTCTTAGTCCAGTGGATGGTGTCTCTTCACCTCATTAAGTCCAACTGCATTGGAGTTTGAATTATGTTTTTTCTAACCTGGTCAACCAATTAAGGCCAAGTGGTAGTCTTAGACTGGTATTGAATCATTTGTGTAAATTCATATTGTCACTTTCCTGAAATATAATTATTTTTGAAATTATTTATCTCAGACTTGAGGTGAAAGTCTGAGATTCCTTAAACCCAGTGAAACATTTTTCTGCGGCTCAATGCATTAAACAAATCAACTTCTGTAGTCCATAACTGCAATAATTTATTCATCTGTCATTTGTGTAAATACTAATCACAGAATACCTGAAAATAATTCAACCTCTCCAAGAAAACTTTCTGTACACTAGAAGTCCAAAATTTATGTACATGTATGTTCCAAAAACCATTCAGAAATTGCATATTAAAATGCAATATATTCCTTCCCTGAATACATGTTTTTTTTATCTGCAACATGTCCTACATGATGAGACATTTAACATTTCCACAGAAGGACAAATGTGCAGACATGCTTCATAGTTCATTTTGGCAACTGGTCTTCAGATTCTGAATGCAGTATGAATAGTTCTACTGGATCACACATCTGTCATAAGACTGTGGCTCTGGACAGTCTGTTTGTGTGGTGATGGCCTGTGAGGTCTGGTTGTTGTCCTTGCAGCTGCCAGGGCCTTCATGATCCATGATGCACTGCAGTATGTCTCTGCTCTCACTTGACGGCAGATTGTAGAAGAAATACTGGGGTGCCATCTGAATGAATCTATGGAAGGACGACAAAATCACTCAACCCATTTTACTGAAACCATATTTTCAGAATGATATACATTTACCAGATTAGTTAATGGGAATTTAATCTGGGTTTGTTTTTTACACCTAAAAAAAAAAATCCCTTATTTTGGAAAACCACAAATCCCTTCAGTTCTGGGAACTGTAATCTCCAAATTCCCACTGTAATACCAGACAGCAGATTACATATCCAAAATAAAAAATACTGAATTGTTTACAGTTTTGTTGTGAGCTACTGTTTTTTCCCAATGAATATTATTCAGTGTTCCACTCAATACAGGACACACACACACCTGCGTTCCCTTATGTCATAACTGAGTAGAGAGTTGAAGGGGATCGGAACGTGTTGACTTACGCTTCAGGGGAGATTTGAGACACGGTGCGGATGCAGTTATTCTCAGACAGGGTGTACTCATGGAAGAGCACCCACTCGGGCAGACCCAGTTTGTGTGCTTTGGCTCCATAGCTGGACAATGGATGGACTTGAGCTATGTGCTTGTTGGAGAGCATGAAGTAAGTCCCTGAGCCATCTACATCTCTGGCAATCTGAAGGAATAGGAGTTCAACAAGTATTAATATACTGATGGATCATGCATGTAAATTGTGTTAAACGGTTGTGAATACAGAGCTGTATCTCTAAAAACAAAGGATAACTGTTGACTATAGAAACACTAGCACATGATAATCTTTATATTTACATTTAATCTGTCAGAGTGTATGCATGCATACCTGCATAAAGAATCCAGCCAGCAGGGCTCTCTTGACATTGAGGGTATTGATTTTTGTTCCAAAAGCTGGCTCAGAGATAGGCAACTCGAGTCTTCTGAGGATGTCCATCAGTTCAGATCGGATGGCACCAGCGGTGTTCAATGCTTCGTAACACAGGAAGTAGTCCTGGCACCACTTCTCAGGGCTGAAGTCTGAAAGAGAGGTCTGATTAGAGTAGGAGCTGCATTCACTTTCATCTAAATTTAGTCTTCACAACTGAACTGAAATGTGCTGCCCTACTGCTGAGCATGGGGTTCCTTACTTGAAAATGGCCACCATCTTCTTATCACTATGTCCTCAAAACCATACACTGACAGAACACTTTACTCTGATTGGCCACACATGCATGCCTGTGGGAAACAGACTTCATGGCACCAAAACAACTGGCACCAACTGGCTAAAACTAACCCCTGAAAACAGTCCAGGAGGGGTTTAGAATCTGGATTGGATTAGACATGGACGTCATTAGATAGCAGTTCTAAATAATTGAAACTGAACAATCATAGTGAAATGTGATTTAAACCACACATTTCGACCATAGGGAACAACTTCTGCTGAAACTTACTAGATCGATGCTGCCAAACTATCTTGCCATCTGAACTTTCACTGGGAATATAGTCTAGAAACCCTCTGTTGACAAGACCTTGGACGGAATTTTACTGGATCTATCAGCAAGCTTTGGGGACTGAGATAAATGCTAAAGTTACATTTGAAATCCAGCTGCAGTGGTTGTCAGCAACATGTTTGGAAAAGATGCAGCAACTGGACATGTTGTCTAAAGGGAATCATGATGAGGAAACCTGGGAGTAAATCCAGTCATGGTAAATGAGTTTAATGAGTGTTAATCAGTAATGGTTCCCCATCACAATGAACACTCTGGAATTGTCCCAATGTTCTGACCTCTCCTTTAATAAATATTTTTCTGCAATTTCTGTCTTAATGCTATTGTTTAGCGTGATGTGGTCATGTAATCAAACTAACAGGGTTCTCTCTGGCTCTGCTTGAAGGTGTTGTAGATGTTGATGAGTGTGAAATGGTCGCCCTCTGGATGCTGGAATTTCAGGTGGCACTGCATTGCCTCAGTTGCCATGCCGACAGGTGGTTCCAAGAAGCAGCTTGGTGCTACAGGAACCAGAAACAATTAGCATCATACCAGTGTCTGGAGCGGTGTTCAAACTACTGTGCAGGAAAAATAACATGGCTACCTACAGTATGAGCTGCACTGAATCTTCTGTAAACTTGTCCTCAATAATGTTACACAATTCAGAAATCTAAAATCACACCTTATTTAGAATCTCAAACGGGGCAAACCATACAAAACTAGACAATAACAGAACATATTTTAAGTGGTAACATAGCTTACAAAAGATTAAGAATAAATTTAGAATAACTGAACGAGAACTGTAGATTTTGAATGGTTCATAAGACTGTACCTGCTAACATGGCTGCGATCGTCACCACTTCGCTTACGCAGTCAAACTCACAGGAGGCCAGCAGTGACTTAGCCATCTGGGGGTCCAAAGGAAACTCTGACATGATGATTCCAATCTCTGATAAATTCCCATCATTGTCCAATGCAGCCAGGTAATCCAACTCCTCTAGAGCCTGCATTAGACCTTCAGGATCTGAAAGAAATAAGAAGAGGGACCATTTTTAAAACTAAAGCACAGAGGGCACTGTGGGGACAGAGAACTTTAAAATAGTCAGTCAGTCCACCTCTAACATGTAACCAGCAAAAAGGGAGGAAAAAACAATAGTTTAGAAGTAATAGAAAACAGGGATATGTGTCTGGAATCAGGCCCGGATCTAGGCTGCTCAGATTGGGGGGCAAATAGAAATTTGGGGTGGGCACAATGAATACAATTTAAGCACAGCTTTAAGAAACTCAAATAGTCTACATGCATGCTTAGCATTTTGTGAACATTAAGGCTACTTTGACAAACTCTTAGTCAGCTGATTTTAATAATATTTACAGATATTTAGGCGATATTTGTAACATTTATTTTGTATTTGGCCTGTTATGAAATCATGTATTGAACTATTTAAACACACTGTGAAACCTGAAGCCCAAAGTTGGAGACATGCATTTAGACATTGCTGCAAATGTAAAACCGGATTACTCTGGAATGGCTAACTGCACAGGGGAATGCTTTACACCTTTGTATTCGGTAAGGTCTCCTGTTTCTTCTGATATATGGTTTGTCATGTGTTCGGGAAAAATTTGTGAAGTATTCCACCGAGATGAATGGGTAGGGAGACAGGCGCAGAATGTAACATAAATAAATTAAAGTTACTAACATTGTTTAAAAGCTTAGAAAAACACGTGGCCACCGTAAAATTCCCACCCTGCTTATAACACAGTTAAGGAATGACCAATGTTAACAAACTAACTGGCTAGATCACTTTAGAAAGCTAACATGCACATTAGCTAAAAAACAAACCTTATTCAAAACGAGAATAATACCAACAGTAACACTACAGTTAAAGGTCTTTATTTTAACCAGCAACAAAAATCTATTTTACATCTAGTAGCCTATAACCTTTATGGAAATATAGCTAAGCCCTCTCTACTGAAGTATGAAACAGCAAGTGATGCACACAGTGTGGAATGGTAGGGGAACGCTGCTGCTCCGGTATTTATACTATCCAACCAACAAATCAGCACCCTCAAATTCAGACAGGACCCAATTAGAAAAGTGTGATTGGCAGATTCAATAGCTGTCAATTAAAATTGACCAATTAGGTGGGGCAGAAGAAATATTTGGGGGGGCATTGCCCCTCCCAGCCCTATTCTAGATCCGGCCATGTCTGGAATCGATGCCCTCTCCAAATCAACCCATTGAACTAGGCTCTGCTGATGAACAAAACAGAAAACTGATGATTTTCAATAGCTATTGAGCCAACACAGACAAAGGTCGTACATCCCTGTACATCAGTTAGACTTCCAGTAACATTTTTAATCGCTTCAGCATCATCACCACAGTGGGCTCCACTGGGTGCATTTGGATGCGGGCACAGCACAAACATTCCAGGCCCAACCTGATGGCCAAAGGGTGGGGGAGCTTCCTGTCCTTTGTGCTGTGAGGCCTAACACAGAGCCACAGTGTAATCGCTAACAAGCCTGTAGTCTTTATGTTGCCTCTCAACAGTGCTGGCAATAAGATCCAAGCCTTCCCACACATTCGCCTCTCTGCCTCGCAACAAAGCCCCGTGGCCTGCTGCTGTCAGCTCTGCTCAGGCATGGATCACTGGAGCCACTCAGTCCCAACACAGGGCCACAGCAAGGGCCATCTGTGGCCTTGAAACAAGCCAAATGTATGCACACGAAGCACACACGCACAGGCTCGCATACACACACACACACACACACACACACACACACACACACACACACACACACACACCCCTATCCCATCTCTCACACTGGTCTTTCGCACAGTGAGGACTCACCTGGTCTGTTGATGAAGTCACAGTGGCCTAGGCCGGCGACCTCCATCCTCTTGAGGAACAGAACGGTGGGCACAATGCTGGACTCCAGCAGCTGGGGAGCGCTCTCTGCAGGCAGCTTGGTCTCCTCAGGGTACAGGCAGAAGCACTTCCCTGGAGGAACATTCATGACACTGATCATTCAATTATACTTGTCAATATAATATAGAATAAGCCATGGTAAAATGGAGACATAAGTTTGGCCAAACAAAAAATCAAATCCATATCCAACAATATCAAAAGGAAAAACATGTTGATCCTCCTCTAGTGCATTCTCCACCCAGCTTTCTGACAATAACTTTTATGTTTCTGTACTGAACAATGGAAACTGAAGGCAAGCTGAATAACACTAAATGTGTGATTAAATGTTTTGGAACGGAAATCTATTATACGAACTTGCAAAACAATGCAAAAGCAAATTCCAATACTTGACCTGAGGCAAAAAAAACAATGCTAGGGCCTCCCCTTTATTATACATAATTATGTTCAGTTCTGTTTCTTATACCTCCCTTACTCTGAAGGAATTTTCTCAAATGCACAGCCAACCAATCTGGCTAGTAGTTATGAAAGCAAGCCTGTTTTGAGTTACAGTTCTTAAGGAGAGTGTCTTGTTATATGGTCAAATTGAACAGAGCAGCCCTTGACAGTTTACAAGGGTAAATCCTTTGAAGTGTATTCTACCTGCAGGCCTGGTCAGCTGCTTGCGGATATCAGCCTGACATCTGCTGATGGGTCTTATCACCTCTGCGTATGCCCGGACACGAGGGTTGTATACCTGTGGAGGAGCAATCACAGTCATGTCAGCTCACCGAGCCAGTCGAGCCTAGCTACGGGCATGCAGACCATGAGAGAAACACTCGGCTGTTGTTTACGCTGGCCTGGAAGGCAATGCTGAGGGGAGAAAACAGCGCTGACGGTACAGCAAGTGGGTTTGTGCCTCAAGAGATGCTCTAATAAAAAAAATACACTGCAAGCTTTTATCACACTCACAAGAAAACATCCTCACTCACATATTTCCTCTCCATTCCAGTGTCGATCACAAAGTTGAGCGAGTCCACAGCCCAGAACATGTCCTCGGCCTGACTGTGGGAGAGGAAGACTCTTCGGCTGTTCGGCTGCTCCTCAGCCATGCACGGGTCCAGCCCCAGTCTGCCCGGGTGAAGGGCCACTGGGATCAGCTGCCCCAGTCCGCCACTCAGCCTGGCCCCCTCCTTACACAGGATCCCGTAGGCACACTCCACCTCCTGTAATGGGTCAAGACCACCACAGATGAGCCTCACAGGCACCACGTCAAATTGAGGGTGGTAAGAACAATCCGATGACTATACTTTAATGGGCATACAAAAAGGGCTTTATGGGATGTACCACTGCACTTAAAGTCTTTGGATTCTGCATAATCTGGTGACAAGTGAAAGTCTTCGCAGTTCGCACAGCATACAGTAAGCTCACTCTCAGCTTCTGAGATCAGCAAACACTGGAGAAAACCTCACTGAAGTTTCTCTCAATTAACTCCCCATTACCCAGGATCAGTTCAGCTTTCAATTCTATCAGGAGAAAAACCCCAGGCTTACATAGGATATCTCAAGTAGGGGCTACTGGGGGCTACTGCTTACTGATGAACATGGACCAGGCCGCTGTATGAGGGCACAGAAGCACATAAGAGTCTTAAAAGTGAAATAAATAACACAATGATACAGAATGTACCACTATTACGGGATTTGTTCCCATAACTGACAAACACAGCAACGATTAAAGGGCTGAGCTGGTCTGGTGTCCTGTGACTGAAGTGCATTGTGCCACGAGCACAATGTTGTTATTGTCCCCCTGTTGATATTGTCATAATTAGAGCCATGCACTCAGGCCCAACGGCAGAGCTGCTAACATACAGTGCCAGTCAGAGCTAATGCTCACTTCCCAGGAAAAATGTCTATGCCAATGTAATGCCTACATACGTCTCATTCCACTGCAACCATATGTAAAGAATGCTATTGCAAACTCTATAGCTATAGCTCCCTTTAGCTTGTATGTATGTGGTGAGTATGTTCTGGTACAGAGCAGAGGAAAACTGATGTGTGTACACACACACACACACACACACACACACACACACACACGCACGCACACACGCACACACGCACACACGCACACACACCTGAGCGGAGGCTAGAAACACAGCGATGTCTCCCTCTTCCCTGGTGCGGTGGATCTCCAGTACCAGTCGGAGCGCTGGGTAGAAGTAATCCTTATGGCTCCCACTGCTGTGCACCACCTCAGCAGTGTTCAGGGTCTCCAGCGTCAGCAGGGGCACGCCGGCTCCGTAGTGGCCCAGCAGGCGCTCTGCAGCTGGGGGAGCAGACAGCACCACCACTCGCAGCTCCGGCCTCTGGACCAGAACCTCCTTGAGCAGGCCCAGCAGGAGGTCAGTGCTGACGGTGCGCTCGTGAGCCTGGTCTAGAATGATGGCGCCGTAGTGCTCCAGCAGGGGATCGGACATCATGTCCCGCAGCAGCACGCTGTCTGTGCAGTACCTGGGGAAAGAGCAAGGAAACCATCACAATGCTAAAACCTCATTCCATTATGCATGCCTGCGCAGTTCACATCACAGTTATGTTGAATCATGGAAAATACTTGGAGATTATGACAGATTAGACACATTATACACATTTGCTAAAGGTAAAATCACACACACACACGGTCCCATACACAAAGCACAAAAAACATAGAAATGTCTTTGTACAGAGTGCTACATTAACAGCAACAGCATCTCGTTATTATGACCGCCGCGCAGCGAAGCGGCGGTCATATAGGTTTACAGTAGTCAGATTTTTTTTTTTTTTTTTTTTCATGCCCAAATTTCTGTCAAGGATTCCCGGGACACTGACCCACACAAAGACCGGGGTACACGAAACTTGGTGGGCATGTAACCCCACATGGATAGCATGGAACCATCGTTTTTCGTTTTGATCTGTAGCCCCCCCACTGGACTGGACCCCCCGAAAGGAGGGTAGGGCAGACAGTTCTCTGTGAATATCTTGAGAACTGTAGGGCCTAGGATGACCATTTTTTTCCGTATGTTTGCCTCCTGGGGTCATGTTAACCCATTTCATGTGGATACACGTGCACAAACAGAACAGAACACACACACACATACACAGTAATCATACGTATGACACATACTCACAAAGTATGCACAGGCACATACGCAGGCACACACACAAGCACGCGCGCACACACACACACACACACACACATAACATAAACATGTACATGCACACAATTCAAGAATTTCTCAGAATTATGAACAGGCAAGATGGAGGTGGGGTTGTATAAAATGAATTTTACATGTGAAATCTATGAACTAATCATGATTTGGTACTTGTTGTCTAGCAGATACCAGTGAGAATTGAGTGTGGATAATGCAATTTAGTGAGACAGTTAGAATCATATAGGCCTTTCAGCGTGATTTATTTTTGTGGAAAAAATGTGCTGGACTGGGCGTCGGTCATATTTTGTACCGCTCTGCGGTACATCTAGTTAATGATGCATCTGTAATGGGTGGGAAACACTTGCTAACCAACATTTATTTCAACCATAACTAACTGCTTACATATTAGTTCAAACCGTTCAAAACTATTTAGGACACGCAATTGAAATGCATGAAGGTTCTTGCCATCCGTGTGTTAATCTTCCTCTCCTGGAGGTACTACGCGTGATCAGTGCCCCCTCACTCAGTACATGTCTTCCCTGAAGCAGAAAGACTTCAGAGTTAACTTTTCCAGATGAGCGCCTTTCCTTTGTTCTTCTCCCCACTAAAGCCTGGACATGGGAGGAGTTCTCTAATCAGCCCTGGTCTCCACAGGGTGCTTAAGGCCCCTCAAAGTCAGACGTAATGGACCCTCTATGGGGCACTCACATCACATAACTGGTCACTGTACACTGATAATCAGCAGGTCAGGTCCATGTCCAAACCATACTGTACATTCATATTACTCCTACACAATCTGGACTGTGGTCATAACATCTACATCTTATAACTTATTCCCCGTTATATATTGTTCTTAAAGTATATTCTTTTTCTTTGTTTGTTAAGCAATTATATTATGTTTACATTCCTGTCTTTTCATTGTCGTAGTTAATATTTAATAATAAGCAAAGTTATTGCACTGTTCAATCCCTGCACTGTTCACTTTGCACTACCACCATTGCACACACTCTACCATAACATCTTATTATGGTCAGTCTACCAGACCTTTGTAATGTTTTCACATGCTCTTTAAATGTTTACATTTCTTTGAGTGATTTGTATGTATGTAAGATATGTGTGTATGTGTGTTTGTTGTGTTATGGTTATATAACCCGGGGCTACTGCCTCGGGATTAATAAAGTATGTATGTATGTATGTATGTATGTATGTATGTATGTATGTATGTATGTATGTATGTATGTATCTATCTATTTTAGTGTAATAAAATATATAAAGATACTGGCAAAATCTGGATCAAATAAAATTTGGTCTAGCTGTTCTAGCATGTTCTGAAATTATCACAGGAAAAAGGTGTGTGTGTGTGAATTTTCTTGTTTCAGAAGCATACAGTATGTCCACTCTAACAGCAAGCATTTCCCCTCACCTGAGCACAGTGTCACTGGAGCAGCAGGTCTCCAGAGGGATGCTGTAGCCCACCTCGTGGCCAATGTTCACGTCCATCTCGTCGGCCACGCGCAGGGCCAGCTCCACAGCCTGCTGCCGGTGGATCTGCGTGCACACCACCATGCCATGCTGGAACTGCGCAGACAGACAGAACTCTGCACACCACTGGGGGATCTGCAGGTGGGCCACAGACAACACAAAACGGCTGCATTAGGACCGTGCTGCTGAAGATGCAGTAGGGCTGTGCAATTAATCAGAAGCATATTTCAATTATAATTATGACTCCCTATGATTATGAAAACAGCCTTTATTATAAAACAACAATTGTTTTGCCATATTCTGCTTTGCAACAGTGTATTTGTTTTGTCATAGTAATAAATCCAACTTTTGCTAACGGGTAAATGTTGTAATTTATTGATGTAATTAATTTTTGGAATGTTTCGAAAATGGATGGTGTCTCCATTATCATGGCATAATTGTGTTAAATAATCATGATCTCAATATTGACCAAATTTACTGTAATCATGATTTTTGCCATGATCGAGCAGCCCTAAGATACAGGCCATTCTCAGTTTCCGTATAGCCTACATGGCATTTCAGTTTCAATCAGCATATTACATAGTAAAGACAACCACACCACAGTGTACATGATCACCCTGCAGGGATTAGATGAGATGAGATAAGATAGATACGATTAGGAGACACCCTGGGGTATTATTTCACTATGGCCATAACAACCATTCACTAACAGTGTCTTGTGGCAACATCATTATTGGCAATAGGATATGTTATGATTTGTGACATGACTAAAATATATATACTATTTTGTGACATAATAGTGCACCATTATCTGCCATTAATTGCATTTGTTTCTGAACAAATATTCAACTTGACCAATCTACTACTTTTGGCAACAGAAACACTGACCAGATTTCAGAGCCCACACAGAGATATGCCCACTTGGGGAGGTCAACCCCTTGCCTAATGGAGGCACATCACAGTCTATGCCCCTAATGGAAACTGCTTGGGCAGCAAAGTGACAGCTCCAATGGATGAGGGCTTAGCAGTGGGAGGCCCCCCCCCCCAGACCCCTCTAACTCAGGCCAACAGCTGGACCTTTTGTATGAGCGCCGGCTGCATTAGGCCTGCTCTGAAAGCACAGGCAGACAGGACACACACACAGGCTAGCGCCTGCATCTGCTGCACCAAGCCTATTGAATGCACTAAAGACTGAGTTTATCTAGGACAAAACTAGGCTGGGGGATGGAACCCTTCTGTCAGCCTGTCTGCCTCATAGCTGCTGTGTGTGTGTGATCAACTAAATTACATTCTATTCTTAAAGTGAGAGGATATATGACAATAAAAGTGTTCAATATTCACTCACAGGGACGTCATTCACTATTTATAGATACAAATATTTAGGCATTGACAACAAAAAGGTAGATTCCAAACCTAACATTAAATACTTCACATAAAACCTGTGCAGTCATGACATAGTCAGACACGTAAGCCTAAACCTTCAAAGAAAGTTACATTTCTGTGTAAAGGGATTTGAAAGTGATTGCCACCACAAACAGACAGGGTTGATGGGATTAAACTGTCAGGATAAATAAAGGCATTAGGTAACACAGGCAGTCAATATGATTAGTGTTCTTGTTCCTTCACAAAGACTACTGACTATTTTCACAAAACTACTGACTCCCTCTCATGTTAACCAGGTCAACTCCACAAAGGTCTGCGAGGTCATTCTGCTTGCTGTAATGTAATATGGAGTCCCTCTGGCTATATATAGACAGGCCAAGCCTACAGTGTGAACTACTTTGTTTAAGAAACTTCTATGGTAGGAAGTCGTGTTAATTTATACAGATTCACGCATCATGGTAAATATGGTTTGCCTTAGAGCTTCAAGCAAGTGCAAATAATCCCACTGTAAACGAATAGTCTACTTCATCAATAATATTTTAGATCCGCGGTCATCAGTTGCAGCCTATAGGCTATACTTTTGTGCTTCTGCCTTTTGGAAAATGTTCAAATTTTGCACACAAAATACCACTAAAGGCAAATTCTGTCTCATCATAAAACATGCCTGAAAATACTGATGCAGAAATCATGCACTCACCTGCGAACTTTTTCCAGTTTTTGTTGTGCCTGAAACTATTACAATTTGGTTATTCATCAACAGGTCCAGGAATTCGCATCGTACTTTCCAAACAGACAGGGACTTTCTCTCTTTCAAAAGTTTGTAATAACGGGAAGAATATGGCAGACCATCAAACTGATTCAGCTCAAGATCATCCCCAAAACCAAAAGCTTCCTCAGCAGCACCATCAACAACATGAGAAAGAGCACAAAGCTCAGTGTCTGTGTGATCCTCTGAAACACAGGACTCCGCCATAATGATTGCCTATAGCCAGCCGCGAGTCCCTATGCTGAGCAAAGGAACCCGACCAGGGCATGGAGAAGTCTATAGCTTCCAGTCAGGTTATGTCCAAAAAATAGTTACAAAGAAATAGCAGAACCTAAGTCTTGCAAAACCACTCCTGACTTTGTCAACCGATGATAACACAACGCCAACTGAGAGCGCGCAAACCGAGAGCGGCAAAACGCTTCGCTCAAGAACGTAAAAATAGTCTACACTTCAATAGTTTTTAACAGTTTCGTGTTTCCAAGTATATTTCTCCAAAGAGCCATTTACTTCCACATAAACAATGTTGATCCCGTCGGATTGTTACACTCCATCCCTTGGAACACGTGAACTGAGCCCGACGCTCTCACGAATGAGTTTCGAGAGCCTCGGTCTGATCATGTGGTCACTAATCCCATTATAAAAAACGGTGCTCTCGAACTGTTCATATACTGAGCCCAGTTGTAGGAAATGTTTTCATGACACATTTGGTAAAATAAGTTGAGAGTAGGCCTATGTCATGCCAAATGTATTTATTCAGAACGCGCATGCACTGACAGACAGTAGCCTACAAGAAACAGGCACTAGGCACATAGGCACACAAGTGAAACTTTGTAGCCCCTGCAATGTGTAGGTTCCGCACATGTTCCTATAGCAACTGCAATCATCTGGTGAGCAATGATGTATACAGGTCGACCACTGGTCAAAGCTAGTGGAGAAAGCAACCAAAATGGCACTATCACGAACAGCGCAGAGCTTTATGGAGAAACAAGGTAAATTGAGCATCTTGCTATGCTTAATATTGGTTTTGGTGACATGCAAAATGATCTCTTAAATTATTACAGTATAACAAGAGTAATTCGATCTTTAAAGTAGTAGACATGGGATTTAAAAATCAACTCAATGTAGCCTAGTCTAACAACACTGTTTTCCTCCTGGAATCCGATTGAGTTTAAACTGGATTTTTTATATCTGTGGTAGGCTAAGACATGTGCGCACCTATCCAGTAAGAGGTCATGATTGAATGGGCTGGTATCATATAACAAATTAGATACCCCTGAACAATAGCAGCATAGGCTAATCATTGAACCTCTTCGCTTTCAAGGGATTTTCTAACTCCCAAATGATTTATGAAGAGAACATGAATGGCATGTAGGCCTAGACAAAATCTATCTTGTTTTTCAGAGCAAATGCAATTAATATTTTCAAACCAAGTCCCTTTTTCACTCCGTGATGTTACCCGATAAGTATAGGTCTAAGAATGTAAAACCAATAGCCAAACATAGGTCTAGAGCTCTGAAAAAAAAAAAAGAGACTATTGCAGTTTATCTGATGTTACTATTTATAGACATGTGTTTGAGTATTAAGAGTTTTGTTTTATTCTATCAGCTACCGACAACATTTATCCCAAATTCCAAATAAAAATATTGTCATTTAGAGCATTTATTGCAGAAAATGACAAATGGTCAAAATAACAAAAAAGATGCAGTGTTTTCAGACCTCAAATAATGCAAAGAAAACAAGTTCATCAAGTTCATATTCATTTATAAACAACACAATACTAAAGTTTTAACGTAGGAAGAGTTCAGAAATCAATATTTGGTGGAATAACCCTGATTGTCAATCACAGCTTTCATGCGTCTTGGCATGCTCTCCACCAGTCTTTCACATTGCTGTTGGGTGACTGTCTTCCTCCTGATCACATCCAGAGGTTTTCAGTAGGGTTCAGGTCTGGAGATTGGGCTGGCCATGACCGGGTCTTGATCTGGTGGTCCATCCACACCTTGATTGACTTACCTGTGTGGCATGGAGCATTGTCCTGCTGGAAAAAAACAAACCTCAGAATTGGGGAACATTGTCAAAGCAGAAGGAAGCAGGTTTTCTTCCAAGGTAACCTTGTATATGGCTTGATTCATGAGTCTTTCACAAAGACGAATCTGCCCGATTCCAGCCTTGCTGAAGCACCCATTACCGATCTTCCACCAAATTTCACAGTGGGTGTGAGACGCCAGCTTGTAGGCCTCTCCAGGTCTCTTTCTAACCATTAGATGACCAGGTGTTCAGAGAAGATGACCAGGTGCTCAGAGAAGATTACCTTACTCCAGTCCTCTATGGTCCAATTATGGTCTTTTGCAAACCCCAGCCTGGCACTTTTTTGCTTCTCATTGATGAAGGGCTTTTCTTCTAGCTTTACACGACGAGCCCTGCCCTTAGGAGTTGTTTCAAATCATGAAATATTATAATATATTTTCAGAATGAATTCTGATCTGAAGTTAATTGCAAAGATCCTCTTGAACTGTCAGGCAACACACAAGCCAATCACACTTTCTAATTCAGTGGTAGGCCTGTCCCACCTTGTTACTGTTGCTACTGTTACTGTTGTCCAACTTTAGCTCACGTCCAAAATGACAAGTGAACAGCCCGTTAACCGTGCTGCAGAGTCTCTCATGTTTGCAATGAGAGTTCGACAGAGAGATGATAGCATAGCAGATCATGAAAAATGGTGAGCAAGGTAATCCAAAGTTAGCTGATTTCTACATTGTTAGTTACCAGCAGCTTGGATGAAAAGATATTCAGTCTAACGTTAACATTAGAACACACTTGTTCGGCAGTAGCCAATTTAAAGGGACACCAGGCACAAAGTCTCACAAAGTCTCAGACATCACGAGAAGCAGGATCAGTTTACATCCTGCATCCCCAGCACAGAGGCTAACGAAACGCTAGCGATTGTTGCAAACGTGTGTATAACGGCAGAGCCGGGGAAGAGGCAGCGAAAACTCTTGACGGAAGATGCAAAGAAAGGGAAAAGAGCTTCAGACCAAGCGAGGGCTCACACACGTATCGACACGTACAGACACTAGGGGGAGCTTCGTAGAGACAATGTATCAGGCTTGCCTGGTGTCCCTTTAATGTTACAGACAGGGACGCCGCTTGGGGGAGTTTCTTTTCAACTCTTTTGGTATGGTCAATAGTTATTTTTTTATTCCAATTATAACCCCAAAACAGAAAAAGTTGGGATGTTGTGTAAAATGCAAAATAAAAATAGAATGTGATAATATACAAGTCTCGTAAACCCATATTTAGCAGTAAAGAGGACATTTACAACAAATCAAATGTTGGAAATGACAATTTGGACTATTTCATGGAAAATATATGTTTATTTTGAATTTGATGCCAGCAACATGTTTCAAAAAAAGTTGGGACTGGGGCATGTTCACTACTGTGATGCCTCACCTCTTAATTTTAACAAAATTCTGTAAATGTTTAGGATTCTGTAAATGTTTAGACCATTTGCTAGAGTTTTGAGAATGAAATGTTGCCTCATTACTCCCCGATATAGGATTTCAGTTGCTCAATAGTATGGGATATTCTTAGTCATGTTTATCATTCCATTATGCACCTAATTTGACAATTCTAGACTGCAGACTGCTGGATCTTAGAACCTGGACTCTTCCTCTATGGAGAAATACTATATACTATACCATACATGGGCAACATACGGCCCTCGGGCCACATCTGGCCCGTGGGCTTTCCCTGGCCGGCCCGCGTAAGGTCCATGAAAGAACAATAGTCAAGAGCCTAGCATAGAGATAATGCATGCAAATCAATATCGTTGCTTTTATTTTGAAAGCTATTTGTGCGTGGATGCATAGGATGTAAACACCCTCACTGATGTGCTGGTGAATAGAATTTATGCTTCTGCGTCGACACAATGCAGTTGCCTTTAAGTCGGCGTAAACCTTTCAAAGTTTTGTGTCTCTTATGTCTGCGTCGCTCACCACCGCAAAGTTTGTCAGAACGAACTCCTGCTGTTTATTGGCGATACGAAGTGTTAATTTCAAAACGTTACTGGCAGATAGACAGTTTACATTCAGATAACCCCGTCATTGTAACCAAAATATGTCTGAGTTTATTTGCAAAGCTTATGTTAGCGAAGTTAGCGAATTAGTATGATGCTACTACCCACAGGTTGCTTGAAGCAGCCGGCTCAACACACAGGGTGAGTTGACCAATCAGTTTTGTGCATAAAGTTAAAGCAAAAACATAGCCTACATTTTTAAAATAGTTTTCTTTGTGCATGTTGATTAACTAATGACAGCCTACTATTGTCTGCTCCACATTTTCATAGTCTAATTCTGCATAGAGTTAATTTAATGATGGTAATGATGGTAATGATGTAATGATGAAATATTGCTGAGTGTTGATGAAATGGTGGCACAGGCCTATGGTTGTACTGACTCCTTCACATTTTCATGGCCTAGCCTAAATTATATAGCCTAGATATTGTAGTAGGCTACTTTTTTATATCAGTCTTTGAAAACTGAAAAAAAAAAATGTCAATGTCAAAAAATCCTTTTCGAGAATGATTACATACTGGACATAGATTAAATAGCCTATTGCTGTTTTTCCTTTGTCTCCCTTACATTTTCATCTGTTCTTATGAGTAGTAAACAAAACCATATGATTTACTTAATGTTATACAAGAACAGAATAGAATTGGACAGAATTGAGTTCAGACTTGAGTTCGGTATTTTGGGTCCGGCCCTCCTCAACAGTCCCAGTTTGTCATGTGGCCCCTTGGGGAAATTAGTTGCCCACCCCTGTACTATACTATACTATACTATACTATACTATACTATACTATATTATTAATATGTGCAGAATTAATTTTCACATCACATCATACAATTTTAGCTGTTACAATTGTATCTGCAGTTTTTGATTTAGTATCAAACTATACACATAGACAATGGTTATTAGAGGTTTTCCTGAGCCCATACAATGACCGGTCTGGAAACAGGTCTGGTGTTGATGCAGTGCCATCTGAGGTCCCAAAGACCATCCAATTTGTTTTTCAGCTCTTTCCCTTGTTTGCAAAGATTTCTCTGGATTCTCTGAATGTTTTAATGATATTATGTCCTGTAGATGATAAACTCCCAAAATACTTCACAATTCTGTTAAGAAGCATTAAAATGACATTGTTTCATCATTTGTGCACACAGGTTTAGACAGAGTAATGAATACCCCTACATCTTTACTTCTAAGGGACCCTGCCTCTCTGGGATGCTCTTTTTCTTACCCAATCATGTTGCCAGCTACCCTAATTAGTTTTTAAACATTCCTCGTTTTGTTATTAAACAACTATTCCAGCATGTTGTTACCCCTGTCCCAACTTTTTTTTAAACATGTTGCTGGTATCAAATTCAAAATGAACATATATTTTCCATGAAATAGTCACATTTGTCTTTCAACATTTGATATGTTGTCTGTGTCCTTTTTGCAAATAATTATGAGTTTAAGAAATTTGCAGATTATGACATTCTGTTTTTATTCACATTTTACACAACGTCCCAACTTTTTCTGTTTTGGGGTTGCACTTTTGGGATACTACTAGCACTGTTTTTGCCATCCAGCTGTTATTGCAAGAGGATAGTAATGGAAAGTGTTTTTTTTTATACTTTTCCTCATTAAATAAGATTTGGTTCAGGTGATCACCCAATCAGTAACTCATTAAGTAGAATGAGGTGTGCTTGTGTTGGAATTCAACAGACACTGAAATTAAATGGCTGTTATACGTGTAGAGATGCTGATTTTAGAAAAATTACAGTGGTGTATACACAGTAAGAGAGACCACTGTAATTTTTTCTGAAATCAGCATTAGATGATCTCATGTCCGCAGAAATGTAGTTGCAATGCTATTTGTCATGTCCAAAATACTGCATTCCTGCATACGAACTGGCAAGGAATTGATCAAAAATTGCAGTTTTGCAGTCATTTTTGTCTGGGATTTTTGACAAATGAATATAGACTCAACAATAGGATGATATTCAAGAACAATAGGGGTTTATACAGTCTGAATAAAAAGACCCTCTGCCTATTTTGAGTGAAATGGGAGTCATGTAATGTGAAAATAACACCACTATTTTGGCGCCATCCTGTGGTAGAATACGTGGTATGGTGTAATAGTTGCTTATAACGAAAGCATTGTTGTTTAGAGAATAATACTGTCATCTAGACAGGTGTAGACTCTCTTGCCTGGTCCCACTGGTTATCAGTGATGTCAGCCACCACAGTATTGAACTGACCTGGGGAAAGGAGGAGAAAGAGGAACGTGTGGGATCGCCTGAGGAGTGGACATGCTTCACCCTGGAGGAGGAGGATCCCAGAAAGCACAGCTTTGCTGCAGTCTATGTGTAAGTGTAGCCAAAGTCCTTTTTGACAAGTCCCTCCACTCGGCGGCCAT
Organism: Alosa alosa; assembly: GCF_017589495.1. NCBI lineage: Eukaryota > Metazoa > Chordata > Actinopteri > Clupeiformes > Clupeidae > Alosa > Alosa alosa. The sequence goes on from NC_063210.1 coordinate 2,372,446, forward strand.
ATTACAACGCTTTTTGGGCACTCATCGGGCATCCTGTTCGGCAGAAATGCGCGTGAGCAAGGATTCACGACACCAATCTTGCTCCAGCTGCGAGTTCACAACACATGATTGGCACGATGTCTTCACAACACACGATATGATTGGCTCAATGTATTCACATCACACCACATGATTGGCTCAATGTATTCACATGTCGACGTTTTGCCAAGGAGGGGTGGGATATGTGTAGACTACGGCCATATTGGTGTTACAAACTAGCCCCATTCATTTCTATGGAGGATTTTTTGAGTGCTGTCTCCACATTAGAAAGTCTCTGGTGTAGCTGATATGTAAGATTGATTTGCTGGCAAATGAGTAATGCTGACACATAAGGACAGATCTTGGTGTGAGTTGCAGGGCGTTCTCATATACTGATATTCATTTCTTCATTTCTCATTTTTAAAAGTTGTTTATCTGACCACTGTTATTTGTTAGTGCTCAACTACATGATTCTGTCTGTATGGTCTCAGTGGCTATGGCACACAGCACACGGTGGAAGGTCTGCAGGCCAGCACTCTGTACCGGTTCAGAGTGAAGGCAACACGTCCTTCAGGGGAGACCATCTGTGGGCCCATCCTGACTGCATCAACAGCGCGTGAGTGCAGACAACAACCACACAGCACACTGCTGAACTCAGCCTTGTCTCCTTTTGGGAATTAGGTTCAGGAAAACATTTAACAACATTTTATAAATGCATACATGCCAACTTCAGTTATATATAGGCTAAACACACACACACACACTCACACTCAGATGTGTGACTGGGTCTGGTAATTGTTTAGGTGAGCCAGTGAATGGCAGGAACCTGCACCAGGCTGTACTGATGAACGATGAGGAGGAGCTGAGCCAAGTGCTGCAGTCCAGGTGAGCACTTCACCCACACTGATCCAAACACCACCCACAATCATCCAAACACCACCCACAATCACCCACACTGATCCAAACACCACCCACAATCACCCACACTGATCCAAACACCACCCGCAATCGCCACACTGATCCAAACACCACCCACAATCGCCCACACTGATCCAAACACCATTCTCAGTCTCTGTGGACAGCTGACTGCACATCACTGCTACTATTAAATCCTGTAAATACAGACAGACACGCGGGGAAAAACATATTGGAATGCAATTGAAAGTCAGTGTATTAGCATTTGTATAAAATGTGTATGTAAAACATTTGACTATGCCCATATCTCTTGAGTACTTCTGGCTGATGAATGATATTTACTTTTGGAAGGCTGGTAAATGTGGATGTTCCAGATAGACTGGGCTTTACCCCACTGATGATGGCAGCAATGAGAGGATTCCTAAGGTATCATCACTTTTTGGGTTCACTCTGTCAAAAAACGCTCTTGTCTGGTCTGGAATTGTATAAGTATATATACTCTTTTGATCCCGTGAGGGAAATTGAAACTGTATTTAAATAATATCTCTATCTGACTTCTCCACAGTCTGGTCCACATGCTGGTGCAGCATGGTGCTGATGTCAGCATGACGAATGGCAGTGGGAAGAACAGGTGGGCTCCCATTGGTGCTCTCTCTTTAAACAGCCTGCTGCTCATTGCTCGTTCTGCTTTCTTGGCAAATTTCATTGTCCATGCAGGTGTATCCAAAATTATTTGACCTCTCTTGATGGTCTATGTACAATATATTTAAAAATAATCCAGTGAAGCATGTGAGTGAGAATTGCGTGTGTGTGTGTGTGTGTGTTTGTGTGTGTGTGTGTGCATGGGTTGCAGTCTGATGCTGGCATGTTTCTGTGGGCACCTGGAGGTGGTGCGGTGCCTGCGTAAGTGTGGCGTGCCGTGGAGCACCATGGACAGGGCTGGCTGCACAGCACTGCACTGGGCCACAGATGGAGGCCATCTGCCTGTCTTACAGCACCTCTTACAGGACGGCTGCAAGGTCAGACACTTCCCAGGGTCACATCCAGGGCACAACCGCTGAACCGCTTCAATCACTCAAACTCCAGTTAAAGTCACTTTTCTGCTGTAGCATTAAGATAGCATGACATGGGCAGGTAGATACAGTTCTTTTGCTAATGGAGACCCACAATTTGCTGGCCTGCTTCCCTGGTATAAGAAGCTGACCTGCTGAGTGCCTTGTTATTTGTGCATGATGAACATGTACATGCAGAGCCACATAATTGGTGTAGTGCCATATAAAACTGTCCATTCCATAATCCATATGTGGCTGTGGATATAGCTTGTATATCCATACGGACACATCACTGTCTACATGAGCTGATGTTTTCTTCTGGCCCCCAGGTGGATGTGAGGGACAGTGTGTCATACTGGACGCCCCTAATGAGGGTGTCAGCTGTCAGTGGGGATGCTGAGATGGCAGCTCTTCTTATCAGAGCTGGAGCAGACGTCAATGTCAGAGACCGCGATGGCAAGACTCCTCTAATGGTATGCACTGCAGATTTAAAGGTACCACAGAGTTCAACAACCACCATGTGTGTAGAAAGCACCATGAAACAAAACCCCTTAATGTCTATGTCATTCTTAAAGGGCACTATTAAGTAGAATTGTTCATTGATTCAGGCACAATTAAGGGAATAACTGACAGATTAAATTATCAATAGATTAAACAGTCATTAAGGGCCGAGACTGAATTAAAGGCTCCTTAATACACATTAAGGGGTATTGTTGGTTGGTTTGAGCCTTCATATCAAAGGGTCAACATATTAGTTATTGCTGCCCTTGAGGGTTCATTGTGACAGGGATATGATGCAACCCTTTCTAGAAAATCTAGTGTGGTGGTATTTACAAGTAGCTGGAGTTATTTAGATGACGTGTGCTTGGCTAATATTGATGGGAGATTGTGTTCACTGAGTCATTGTAGTAGAACAGAACGGTATTACTTGGAAATGCTGGTTACATTTAGGACTAGCTTGTAAAATCTTATCTTCATAAAGGTAGCAGTGCTAAACAACCATGAAGCATTGGTCAAGCTATTACTGGACAACGGAGCTGATAAGCATGCTAAAAATGGGGTAATGTACAGTTCATGTAGTAATGCATGGAAGCAACTGAAGTTTAGATATCATACCTATATCTTATGTAATGTTATGTAATCTTCATAACTGTATTTATATTTTTAAAAAGTTATTAATTATGATTATTTTACTTCACCATTTTCTTCTTTAGTTTGGATTAGGTGCCATAGAAATGGCAAAGTCTTTTGAGAGAAAGGTAAATGTAAACCAACATATGTTAATTCTTTGGTCTAAATTTCCTCAAGATACAGTGAAGTTCAGATAATGCAGTTGCCCATGTCATATGTGTTGTTTCAGAACATCTTCTGGATGCTCACAGGAAGGATGTTTGATTAGAAGATTATTTACTTGGAAGAATCCTAACATATCAGTGAGACCATTCACCACAAAGCAAAATAGCAGTTTTAACAGCTTTACTAATATATGGAGATCTGATTTTTTAAAATCTGTGCAGACACTGACACCTACATATGGTACATTTTACGCTATTATTTATCAAAGGTTTATTGTACAAAAAGACCTTGATAATGTGTTCACCTGTAACACAGTCAATGAGGATATGAATCCAAGAATAAAAATCCAGCAAGAGAGATGAATACTGGTTAAAGTGTTCATACAAAATTCAAATAAATGAGTACAAAATGTGAGCAAAGCAAAGTTAAGCTAATGCATTACAATTCAAAAGATGTGGCCTTGGTTTCTAATCAATGTAGCAGTGATACATTTGTTTGCAGTCAAGTATTGCTAATTAGATGCAACGGATGAGAGAGAAAGAATAGAGTGAACAAAACCTATTTAAGTCTTTTTACATTGTAAAAACAAAACTTAAACTAAGCCTTGTACCATATGCAGGATATAGATGATGACATTAGAAAGTGAATTATGAGTTTAAAAACAGTTATTTAAATGAGATACATCAACAAAAGAAAGTAATTGGCACATGAAACAAGTAAACAAACACAATTTGATGTACAATATAGATAGAACAAGCCAGACTCAAGTTTTTGGACATTGCTGGCTCAGAGGCAATGTGCCCAAATCTCAGTGGGCAAGTGTAAGTGCACCTCAGTGCAAACTCTCCCATTAGGCCTGAAACCCAGGCGTGCTAGCACAGAAGTGTGTTAGCCGCAGGCGAGTTAGCCCTCTCCAGACTCCACATAGGCAGTGTGTTCTGCAGCTGTACCATCACTCCGTTACCAGGCTGCATCCTGCAGGTCCAGTCATGTAAGTCTAAAGTTCTGCTTCTCCCCTCTGAGGCTTGCAGGACATACCCCATATGCTGGAGTCCACAGTTGCCCATCAGGTGCTCTGGGGTAGTTGGGGCTTATGGCCAGGAGTGAGAATGGCACCTTGACAGATGGCTGAACAGCCCTCACTACTTTATGCTGACTATTCTGTAACATATGTAACTTCATCTACAGGTTGTTTTATCTGGTTCTTTCAAATGTAGTGGAACTACCTTGTACTCAAGTGTCTTGTTTAAAATTCAGATGATCATCATGTAAAACACCAGTAAAAACGTTGACATTCCATCCATTCTTCATTTTTCTTTTCATACTTTGAGATGTTTTGTTTACAATTACCTCAATGCATGGGTCCTATTTTCAAAGTCATGTTAAATGTAAATACACACATTTTAACATTGTCACAAAATACTTTGTGATTGTGTGTCACTTTTTGAATCAATTCACAGGATGCAGAAAAGTCTGCTCAAGATTGCTGTTGCCTCCCGTTAATCCTTCATCTCCCAAGTACTGTAGTGATTCTCCCACACATAAAGCTGCAAACGTCCCTTCCATTTCAAATCCAGTTTACTCGACCTAACATCTTTTTTTATCCGCATCTCTCCAGATGGCCCACTAATGAGAGCACTGAATCCTCTCCTGATAAAACAGAACAGTATACACAACGCAAGCAAACAGACCAAGATGTAGGAGGAGAGATTCAAATCAAACCCAAATGCTACAATTAGAAAGTGTCTACCACAGTGCACTGTGCTGAAATAAATACAGGACATAAATAACTTTACATGTACCTGAGCATGTACTCATAGCACCGTTATGAGATAGAGCACCAAGGGGTCGGGCCTGCGCCACCCCAGAGTTTCAGGACTCAGACACAATGCATGTCTTTCAAGGGCAGAAGTTTTTAGGCTATAGTGCAAAAGAAGTCTTTTTGTCCCTCCAGGGCATCCATCCCTTGTGTCAAAGGCCTCAGCTGTATTTCACTCCACCAATGATGTGAGGTTTTGGCAGTGTTGGAGGCTGCTTGGGAAGAGGTCTGGAAGGAGAGATGAGATAAAACAGTTAGACCACAGCATAGTTGAATTTCCACAGTACAAGTTTGAAAGTGCATTAATTTCTGCTATCCTTCATATGTCATCCATCCATCACTCCTTACTTAGTGAAATATTACTACCTGACAACACTGATTTGCAGATAAAGTGGTGATAAATGTCAGAGGGATATTTAAAATTCTCCAAACTCTAAATATTTCCAGGTAGTCATTACATTTGGAATGAACAATACCTATGCATGCATACCTGCCAAATAATCATTATAGTAAGTAAGGAGGTGGTGGTGCCGGACTCGGGTGGGGAATGAGAGTGGTGGTCAGGGTCACCTGGTTGGATGAGGGAGTGGAGGCACTGGTCTTTGGACCCCGGGCACAGGTCCTCTCACAGGGAGCGGGACGGGCAGGGGCATGCGGGCGCTGGAGGGACTGCGCATCACACGGGCCGTCCTGCCCAGAGGGTCAGCAGGCAAAGGCTTCTGAGGAGGACTGGGCTTCTCCAGCTCCTACATGGAGAACAGCAGCACAAGTTGAGTAGCAGCCAGTGTGTAGCACTATGTAAAATATGTATATTATCCTAGGGAAACTTTACTTTAGCAAGTACGGAATAACATGACCCCAAGTTGGTGAGGATTCTACAATTTGAATATTATTCTTTGTGGCATACACTCACTGAAGTTTGCCTCGCTAAGCAAATAGTTTTAGCTTACGTAAAAAAGCCAAACTGGGTCACCTCTGCATCTGTCTGCTGACACAGGATGTTCTATTGTGCCAGACTGACAAACAGTCTCACAGTAAAAGTTAATAAAATTAATGTAGTTCTCACACCTATGCCCTATTTAAGTAAATGAAAACAAAATTCAGTACAAAATGCCCTTTGTGAGTTATGTACTGTATAATTGTGATGTATTATCATGTAAAATAAAAAATACATAACACACTTCAAATATATTTTGATATAAACATTTGTACCTAAAATAGATGTTGACATTTGTTTTATGTGATATAAATGATCATGTGGATGTTGTTTTGAATTTCTCTCCAAAAGCAAGGGTCCAACCCAACCCAAGTCCAACCCAACCCAATGATGGTCATCATTTATGTATGGAGCAGACGGTTCATATATTGAACAGTCTCATTTAGCAGACTAGTACAGTGGTCATTTCTAACAAGATATAACCTATATGTAGACAGAATAGATTCTAACGTTTTCAAATGGAGATACAACCATAACATCAACCATATATTGTAAATGTGTCACCCATGAAGACCACCACAGCAATGGCAGTCCATGAGTTGCCTCTGCTGCAGGTGTCCATAGACAACGCCTGCATCTGAGATCAGACAGCAATGAGTTTAAACTCTCAGTGATAACTGCTCAGAAGAGCCAACCAATAAGCACTATTTCTGCCTCGACTGTTTTAAGAAACTATCCAAGACACTACCTTATGATGCTGATCAGAATAATGCAAAAAGAACATAAAACTTTTAAAAGCCATCAAAGCCAAAGACCTTGACACAGTATAGCAATGTTATGACTAGCACTGATTGTGTATCGATTTGGTGCTGTCAGATGCAAACTCAGTTTATAATCCACAGTGACCAACAGGGGGCAGTCTAAGGCAGTGTTTTGCAGTCTGCAGGAGTGGCGTGCTGTGCTGTGCTGCATGTACTGCTGTATCTCCTGTTGCCTAGGCAGCAGCAGCGGCCCGACGGGCATGTGATGAGGGGCCGTCATGTGTTCCTAATCTAGTGCAGGAGGATGAGGTAATGATGAGCGCCTGCTACCTACTTCACATCTGTTCCCTATTCAGAGAGGGAGGGAGAAAGAGAGAGAGAGAAAGAGAGGGAGCCCTTTCCAACCTTCTCCACAGGGAGAGAGCCAAAGCTCCACAGAGCTCCCCGCCCAAACCCCCTCTGACACGACGCAGGGCTCCAAACATGATTTCACACTCGGATTCAGAGGTGCCTGTGCTGCCAGACTCCTTTCCCCCATGTAGAAAACCATGTCATGGCTCCATCCTGTGAAAGTTTGGCCTTTGCCAGGTGAAGACAATGTGATGTCTGGAGTATACCCCTCACAAGACATTCACACACATGTGGTAGGGAAATTGGGATGGTCTGCAAAATAGCTTATGGTCATTTTCAATGGTCAGCAATATTGATTCCAATCATTTCAGCATCCTGAGGGAACAACATGGATGGGAACATATGAGAAGTCATTATGAACGATCAAACCATGCACAAGGGTAAAATTTCACGAGTTTCTGACCGAACTCTTTGCCGCTGAGCTTGAAAAAAGAATCTTTGAAACCCCCCAGACCCACTGCAAGAGAATGGTAATAGCACACCATTACAAGAGCCAATTTAAAGCTCATGAAGAGGAATGTTTTTGTAAGAGATACGCCTATTATTATGGTGGATTAGTGAGCAGAAGGTGCTGATGCTGAGTAAACCGCTCTCAGACCCCCCACACTTCAGATGATGTCAGCTCTCGCTGGACGCTCCGAGCGCTCCTTGCTAACAACGCCATGAAAAGAAAAAGAGTTGGTTCGAGGTAATGCTGCCTGGGGACGTCTGTTTTGGAAAAAATCTCATTAAAACTCTGGAAGGGGTACGGCATATACAGTAACTCATCCACACAGTCATCGTTAAAACATTGTCACCCACTCGCTGCCAATTTATCCAGCACAGACTTGTTTTTGAAAACGTTTGTCCGTGTCCAGCCTGCCTCGGTGCAGCTTCACTGCTGCTTCCTTCACATGGTACGGAGAGCAAAACGCTGTGCAGGGGGTCCACTGTCAAAATGACTGGGCTCCAGCACCTCTCCTTGGGCTTTCAGGGGGAGACCCTGTAGCGCAGGCACTGCCAAGCAGCTGCTCCTCCACTGGCAGATGTGCCCTGATAACAGGCTCAGAACATGTGTATTAAGAGAAACAGCTGGCTGGGGAGGCTTCCCATCTACGGGCTTGGGCCTAAAACATGATGAATGCCAAACACACACCTACATACCCTCCACACATACCTGACATGCCAATTACGTCTCTTGATTAGCTATTCATTATAGTGTCAGGTGGAGCCTTTCGGATATCGGAATTAAGATCCAGGGTCAAGCTGTGTTGAAGACTTGGACCTCTTCACCCAGGCCTTTTCATTTCATCAAATCCCTACCTGGGGTCTAATTAGCCTGATGTTTCTGAGTGGTGTCAGCGGCCTGACCTCTGCTGACCCGTCCTGCTGCTGCGTCTCCAACCCTCCCTCCCTCTCTCACCCCATCACTCTGTTTGGAGCTGTGATACACTCACAGAGGTGCTGTCTGCTCTTTATTTAGGGAGCTAATGAGAGCTGCCAGACACGCTGAACTCAACCCCTGTGTCTCTAGAACATTGTAAAAGCATCATGTATTTAAATATATTTAAATGTTATGCATAGGTGTTCCTAAAGGTGCAGTCCTAAAGGTCCAGTAATGTTGTATTTTACTTTGAAGTTATTGTGCCTTTATGTCTAGTCTATCTAGAGAGATTCTGAACCATTTTGTGGCCAATACACTTGTTCGACTTTGATGAATTCAATATTTTCTTTTTCCAATATGCAGCAGCCTTAAAAACACATTCCACGTGATATATAACTCTCAAGGGCTTCTGAGAAATTAAAGGTCCATATAAATATTTAGAGCACAATATGTTTCAGCCTAGCGCGCCTGCTATTGCAGTTACCATAAAGGTGGCAGTGTGTTCACAGAGCCATTTATCCTCCTCAGGATGCACGTAACTTCATCAAGCTCTCTGCAGCTCTCCGAGCCCATTTCAAAAGGTCTGCTTCATCTGGCAGGCGCGCTTTGTGCTCAGTGGGCACTGCTGAATCTGATATTCAGGCATATTAGATTGGGCCTGGATTATTGCACCTTTCTCATCCTGGCAATATTGCCTTTCCACTGGGCTCCCTTGCTTAGCTGTCATGTTCATTATGTTGGTCGGTTTACATGCTGGAAGAGGGACAAGCTCTCTCGCCCTGGGCTGACCCGAGGGGTTAAGCTGGTGTGATTTTTACTGGACTGTGAGGAGCTGACATGGCTTTATAGGACAGGCGAGACTCACCCCCACCCCCCACTCCCCTTCATCCAAATCATGACCGCACGCCACAGAACGGTGTTCATATTTAATACCACTGACAGAGAGTCCATATTAAAAACCACAAGCCGAATGCTCATGCGAAACATGAAGGCGCCTTTGTGGTGGAGACGTAATAAAACAATTCTTGCATGGGACCGTAGCACAGTCGCAAACCGATGGGTCACCTTTCAAAGGACCGAAGGTGAACGTTTTCTCAACGCTCTCGAGCAGTCTAGACTCCAGAGGGACAGGGGCCAGGAACTTACCATGACCATCCTGCAGGACGGCTGCCGCTGAGGGCCCCCGCGGAAGGAGGCGCCCCGAGGGGGGGCCTGGAGGTGGACGTGGGGCGGCAGCAGAGCCCGGTGAGGAGGGGGCACCGGCGGGGAGATGGTCAGGGTCAGTGCCACGGGCAAGGGGTGGCTCAGGTGCACGGGCGGGCACTGCGGCAGCTGACGCAAGTTATGAGATGCAACCACTGCTTCAGGACCCAGGTGAGGTGGCTGAGAGAGGGAGAGGGAGAGAGAGAGAGAGAGAGCGGGAGAGAGAGAGAGAAAGGGGGAGAGAGATTTTCATTACTGCCTGCACAATGCACATAATTGCAAACATTTGTCCATATAATAAATGTGTCTGCAGACACATTTATTAACACGCATGCATGGCTGTGTAAATGCTACTCTTCAGGTCTGTGTAATGTGTTTATGTGCCTGAAAATGTGAACTAGGAGACAACAAAACAGCATGGCTGAGACTACGCTACGTTGAGGGGTGGAATGGACACGACGTCCAGCAGCAGGACGCCGCGGGAGATGAGAGGAGATGAATCGGGCAGTTTCCCCAGTGTGAGACGGACGGCGCTAATCGGCACGTCCTCTCCACACTCGCTCTTCCTGCCGCTTGCTTCACGCCACATAAATCACACACTCCACGGGCTCCCACCCAGACGCGCCATAAACACACAGATCACCTGAGACCAGCGGACCTCACACACACACACACACACACACACACACACACACACATGCTGACCCCTAGCCAAACAGGCCATATCCAGTCAGAGAGTGCCACAGATAGAGACCAGTAGGAGGGAGAGAGAGAGAGAGAGAAACAGAGGACGAAAGGCGAGATCTTGACAACTGCCCAAGTGGAAAATGACCTCACCTGCACCCGGCTTACATCAAACAGGCCTACATCCTTTCTGCTCACCAGCACAGCCAACCCAACACCCAACGAGAACCAGATGCTGCTGCTGCTGGTAACACAAAACACACAACGGACCTCTCCATTCCCCTCCCCCTCTCCACACACACTTCACAAATGGACCACAGATTGCTTACGTGCATGTGCCAACCTGCCACACAAAGACAACCACACATAGACACACACACACGCACACACACACGCACACACACACACACACACACACACACACACACACACACGCGTGCATGTAAGCACTCACTGATCCACTCGCACAACTTTCATACGTACATGCAGAAAGTTCTACAACAGCAACATGCGCCAGCTCTGTGTACACAAACACAATGGAGCTCTTCCAATTAGCTTCCCGTGGCTCTATCAGTCAGCGCTGGGCTCCCATGCAGCCAGTGAAAAGCCCCCCTGCTGAGCGCTTCCATTTACTGCATGCTCACTGGCCGTGCTAAACCGCCACTCGCCTTTGATTGTCAGCTTAAGCTGGTTTGGCTAACAATAAACCCTCTTATTAATACTCCTGCTGGGCGACAACTGCAGATACATCAATTACTGCCCTCATCCAGCTCTTGGATCTCTCTCGTGTCCTTTCATTGTCTTTTCCGGCTCTATTTCCATCCTCTGTGTGCAGGAGAGAAAACAGGTGTGGATTGGTGTTCTGTATCTGCAAACAGGACCTACTTTCTTGAGCTGCTCGGCTTGAATTGACGCATGAAACGATTTAATGAGAAGCAACAACGATACTGTTTCCCTCTGAAAATGAGAGACACACATTTTATGTTCCGCTTGATGTGATAATAGGACCTGATTACATCATCATAATTTATATGCCTGATTCATATGCAGCCACAAAGATGTGTGTGTGATGGTGTGTTTGTTTGTTTGTCACATTTGCGTGTGAATGCGCAGCAAGTGTGAGAGAAATAGAAGACAAAAAAACTGACAGGCAAACACACACCTTGTATATGCTGCCACTGTGTGGTTTGACGGGAGGCTGGCGTGGCGGAGACGTCCGACACACGGAGTGTGGGTGAGTTGGACTGGACGGCCTGTTCGGCCCCACAGACCTGCGGAGAAGTGAAACGTATTCAGCCTGTCAACTCAATGCTTGTGGGCGGTAGCTTTATATTTCAACATTAGCATAGTGATGCTCTTTCATCAAGGGCCCTCAGCCTGGTTACTCACAGGAATCAGATGAATTATGAGCTATTCAGGTTAATTGAGATAATTTGAGTAACTGTATCAGGGCTTAATCGGTCTCATTTATATACTGGAGAGTGTACCTCATTCAGCTCATTAGTCTTGGGTGGGTAATTAGGTAAAATAAAAAAAAAAATGCAAATTAGAGATTTGGTCCTGGTCAATTAAACCCCAATAATAAGATTAATTGGTTGTAGTAACGGTACCCCTGAGGGCAGGTGAGAGAAACAGTGAGTTATAGTGTGAGAAGCTTGGTGTGATGTGGTGTAGGCTGCAGTCAGTGCAGAGGAGTGGGGTGATGGCTGGAGAACTGTACCTCAGCTTCTCAATGGTGTTCTTCTTGTTGGTAAAGAGGAGGCTGACCAGGGTCTTCCTCTTGATGCAGGCGAAGATGCCAACTCCCACCAGACACAGGAAGGCCACCAGGATGCCCAGCGTCAAAGCCCCATTGTCTGGTCAGAGACGAGGGTGGGAAACGGTCAGAAAAAGCAACATCTGAACATGGACTACTCCACGGAGGAACATTTTATGCACAGGTGCAAAAGTGCACTGTGAAAAACACTGGAAATGACCCATCATTTCATTAGCAGTTTAAACTGACTGAACTTACTGATTATCTATACTGACTGTCTAATCAATAAGCTGGCTAAGCATACCTGCGATTCTCATAGGTCCGCTGTCCATACTGCCTCCGAAGCCGGCCTTATCACAGAGAGGAGGAGCCCAGTGGGCCTCACAGTGACAGTTCTTGTTGTTGTTACAAACCTGTGGAGATACACGGAGCAGCGATGAGAGACTTCACACATTCTCATTACCACAGCTGGACACAACAATCCTTCAGAAAAGCGCTGATTCACCAACACACCACACCGTGTGTGGACAGTTTAGATTATGACATGGAAAAGTTGCTGGTTGGGTGTACTTCAGCCTCTGGTGGAAAGTTGAAATGGAGAAACCATAATGATGATGATTAAGAATAACAATGTGTCATAATTGTCAACGATACACTTGAGCTTTCACTTGGCCTACATTGTTTGCAATCAACTAGAGCAGTCTCTCAAACAACCACATCCTGTAGCTTTGACACATAAAGCAAAAGCGTCTCCCAACAAGAGGACATTCTGAGGTACAGGTCCAAGAATAGAGCGGGCAAGTGAGTGAGAGTTGAGTTCAGGCCAGCAGGACGCCACGCGGCCACAGCCGACAGCTGCAGATGGGAGCGAACACGCCCCATTACCCATGTGGCATAACACAGAGCGCCAACCTCCCCGCAGTCACGCCGACAACCTGTTTCCACATGGCCACAGACCCCTGACCAGTGTAAAACAACTCCGTCTCCTCTTCTCTCCTTTTCTCATCCCCTCTTTTCTTCTCGTTTTTTTTTCTATGAAAAAATAACAGACAACATCCCAGAGAATCCTCGCTGCACTGTGGCAAGGACTGGGCCCGGCAGGAAGCCCCTTGTGAGGTAATGAAGAGCAGCTGTGAGTCCCGCCGCCAGGCGAACATCTTGATCCGATGTGGAGAGAAGAGACTCGGCCCTGGTGTCTTTAATAGACAAGCTCTTCAAAAAGCCCTTTAAAACAAAACGGAGCAGCTGGAAACAAACCAGCTTGGATTTGGAGTCGCCGGAAGGAGGTCTGAGTTTGGCAAAGATGTTTTTAATGTTCTGAGAAATGTTTCCCATTCATTCTGGTCCAGGTCATATTGTCAGCGATCTGAACCTCCCCATGTCAGCCGACAACCTGTTTCCACATGGCCCAGACCCCTGACCAGTGTAAAACAACTCCGTCTCCTCTTCTCTCCTTTTCTCATCCCTCTTTTCTTCTCGTTTTTTTCTATGAAAAATAATAGACAACATCAGAGAATCCTCGCTGCACTGTGGCAAGGACTGGGCCCGGCAGGAAGCCCCTTGTGAGGTAATGAAGAGCAGCTGTGAGTCCCGCCCAGCCAGGCAACATCTTGATCGATGTGGAGAAAGGGCTCGGCCCTGGTGTCTTTAATAGACAAGCTCTTCAAAAAGCCCTTTAAAACAAAACGGAGCAGCTGGAAACAAACCAGCTTGGATTTGGAGTCGCCGGAAGGAGGTCTGAGTTTGGCAAAGATGTTTTAATGTTCTGAGAAATGTTTCCCATTCGTGCTCTGGTCCAGGTCATAGATTGTCAGCGATACAGTATGGACAGTTCATTCATTACATGTTTACACTTCTATATATCATGTATCCAAATGTTTTCTTTCTTTGTTTTTTTCTGTCTGCGTTTAGTCTGTCAGTACAGACCTGGCTTACTTGAAACAATTGGCAACGATGGAGTCATAACTATTCACTACCATCAAATCAGGAGGCCAATCCTGTTCTCTTGAAGCTAGCGCTGAAGCAGGGATTTTGACATCAGATGACTTTGGATAAGAATGAAATCAAAAAGCCCTGGAGTCTTTGGCAAAGAAAACTTTTAAATTCAGTCTGGTAATATTACATAGTAAGTCAATATTACACTCTCCTGGCTGCCACAAATCATTGGTCCCACAAGGGTAACTCATTGAGGCGTGAAAATACTTTTTCATTTCAGGCCAATGACGCCAACACATATAGGTGAAATATACTTGATTGTGAAATGCCGTGTGTTCAAATCTCCAGCAGTGACGGAGGGATATATTTCCACAGCTTGTCTTCACATTTCACCGCATTTCTGAACAAGGACAAGTGGCTTGGAGTCAAAGTATGATGAATAGCACCTTAAGCTGAACACAAATGAAGCCATTACACCTAATTGATTGAATCTTTCAGGAGCCTGGAAGATTGATTGTGTAGCATTGTAGCTCTTACCGTACATCACACCACGCTGACTACATAATGGCCCAGAAGGCAGCCTGTGCGACTGTGGATGTGCGTGTGTTTGTATGAGTGTGTGTCTCTCTTTTATGTGTGTGTGTGTGTGTGTGTGTGTGTGTGTGTGTGTGTGTCTGTCTCTGTATCTGTGTCTGTGAGGTGTGCTGCTCTGCCAAAGCTTATTCTAAAGGGAATTAGAACAGCACTTCTACGTGGGGCAGAATCGTGCCCTTAACTGCTGGCTGGAAGGCAGGTTCCATGTTGTAGTTGGAATGGTGGCAGTCAGGAGAGAGGGACTGGATCTGGAACACTGGTCCTTGAACCTCAATCAGGGGAAGCACAGAGGGGGGGCTCTCCTGCACCCTCACAAGAGGTCCACTGACCCCACCTCAAGCTGCTTCATGGCTCTCTGGCGCCGTCCACACGGCAACCGTGAAACAGGAAAAAAGTGTTTTTTCAAAGCATTCTGTTGTCGTGTGGACGGCCCCTTACAGTCCTGATTTGCCCGTGCGAGAGATGGGGTTAATGAAGGGTCGCAGGTGTGTGTGTGTGTGTGTGTGTGTGTGTGTGTGTGCGGCTCACTCACCCCCCGCCCGCTGCACTTCTCGGAACACTGGTGGACGCCAAAGACGCTGACATTCTGGCACTGGCGGTTCAGGCACATCTAGGGAGCGCAGAACAAGAGGAGACATGCAGGCTCATAAATATAGATTCAGCACCTCGGCGCGACACAAACACTCCTCATCGCAACATGATGGATGAAGTGCGAAGTCCCCGAGACCTCCCCACGCCTGTTATCTTTGGAGGAGCATGTGTCAGTAGATCAACTCCTTCAGTTATTAACAGAGCTGCCTGACATCATTAATAAGCGCGGCACCAAGTGGTTTCACTGACAACATGGCCTCCAGGAGGCTGTGGTTTTGGGTTCTGTTTTTGGAGCACTCCACCCAGATGAAATAAAAACCTCTGACAAGGACCTAACTCCATCCACGTGCGGCAGAGGGGCCCAGCTTTGGGGTGGGAGGATGCCTTGACTAGGGCAGGGGGGGGGACAGAAACAATCTGCTGAATGTGTACACTGCCTCCCCTCCACAGCAGACCCAGAGAGCAGGTCTCTCTGCAGTGAGGGTGCCAGCAGGCAGGGGAGGATGCAGGCTGAGCCGTGGCACAGACACACTGAGCGGCAGCTCCACTAAACACAACCACATCTGAGCAATGCGCTGATGTCACTCGCTTCTCCGGTACTTTCCGCCGTCGCTGCTCTGCGTTAGTGCCAGTACAAATGAGGGCGTTCTCTGGCACCCCACCGGACATCTGTGGCCGTGGCACCCTTCAGAGGAGTCTTGTTAAACTGGCCCGCCAACACGTGATGGACTGACACAACAAGAATGATGCAGAAGAATTTTCCAGGAGATGTATATTTATTTTACTTTTCATGACATGTTTTGATGAGAGACTGTGAGGGACTGAACAAACAGAGGGGAGATTCAGGCTGACAAGCAGAACATTCTAGTTCTACTGCTAGTTCAGAAGAGATGGAAAAGGAGGATTTTACCCAGGGAGAGTTTTTCTCATTTTTCTTCTGTGGTTCTATGGGCCCTCAAACACACTTACCATGCTGTCTCCACACTTGGTTCCGGTCAGCACTAGGCCAGGGTCGGGCATGTCGTCCCCCAAGTAGACGTGCGTTCCCCTGCACAGGATACGCCCTCCTGCCTGCAGAGGGATGTTGGTCTCGATGGACACAGCATTCGTACCAATCACCGGCCGATTGGCTCCACCTTGGCACTGGATTTTACCACATTTCGCATCCCTGTGGCACAAACCAATCCCCCAGTTACATGTAGCCACCTTCTTCTACAGAATTTAGGCTCCTGCTAATGCAGTGTCTTTTATAACCCACATCAACCAACGCATTCAATCTTGTCTCAGGATTTGAAATTGATTGCCAAATCAACAACTTATTTAAATGACAATTTCAACAAAATCAACAACCCAGTAAACAGGGCTATTTTTGTCAGGGGATAATTGCTGTTTACACATGAGAAAAGTTTTCTCATGGCACCGGGGATGGGAGCTGAGCTCTCTCCAGACAAGCTTTAGCGAGGGGCTGACTGTGAGGTCTTTGTGTGCCTGTAATCAAGGCTCTCTTCTCCTCCCCATCCACTCCTGTCATTAGAGCAATTACATCAATCAACACAGTCCACTAAGCGTTTAATGCATCTGTGATCCAAGGACAATTAAAGAAATGTTTTGCAAGTGCTAACTCTCCATGCAAATGAGCACAACATTCTTAATAGCTTGTTTAGTAATGACTTGCCACCTCCTACACAATCTTGTTATCTTTTGTGTTGCTCTCTCAGAAAACACTCAGTTGTAGAGAGCGAGAGAGGAACAGGGAGAAGGAGGAGAGGAAAAAGGAAGCTTTCAGAGTGAAAGACAAACATGAGGGAGGGAAATGTCTTACGGAGCTTCGCATTTGGCAAAGGATCCCTTGGAGTCCTTTCCACAGTTCCCATACGGGTCTCCGGCTGAGTTCACCCTCACAAAGCAGATCCCTGGAGCTGCCTTAGCACCTGAAGGACACACCAAGCACCAACAGACCTGAGCAACCACACTTGATAAACTTGAATAAACAACCTAACAAACAACCTAAACCACACACTCTCTCCAACAAACACACACACACGCACACACACACACACACAGGCGCGCCTGCAGGTGTACGTCCGTACGCACTGTGCGTACCATCAGGCTCAACAAGAGAAAATTTCCTGTGTGTGTGTGTTTTGGCCCACCATACCTTCCCAACTATGGACAGTATCCCATTAGCTGCATGCCATCAGGCTACAATTTACAATTTTCTATTGAAGTTAGTGAACCGTTATCAAAATTAACGCCACACACATTTTGTTTGAGCAGGAGAGAGAATACATGCGCATGCAGGCAGGCAACTAGGCAACTTGTTTTCTTTTACTCGGCTCTATATTATCAGCACACAATGTTGAGATAATTCACTAACTCAATACTCATCATGGATATCACAAGTTTAAACAACGAAAACAGAAAGAATGGATGCAGCAAAGCTACTATAGGAGTTATTCCAGATATACAAGAACAAGGTAGGCAATTGCTTGTCAGAACGTTAGACTGCATTAGACAGCTGTTTAAAGCCAGACGTCACGGTAAGCTAGAACAAAACTAAAGGTAGCTTTAGCCTGTATAGGGCTGTATCAAGTTGTCCAAATTAATAGGTCTTTTGAAGACGTTGTTGTTATATTATTGCATGTGAATGTTGCTCTGCTATGTAAACCGGGAAACGGACAAATATTGTCCACGCGTGATTTTTTTTTGGCGGGGG